>NC_142843.1:25608560-25760075 GCF_061612785.1 Hesperophylax consimilis | reverse complement strand
TACTGGATCAATAATATCTTTTAAATCACTGGGCAAATACCGTGAAAGCACTATTGTTTCGTGTAAATGCCTTGCACCGGAAAGACATAATGGTTTGGTCTTAATTTTGAACCACATAGGTGCGTAAACTGTTAATACAAATGTCGTTAAAGTTACCATATTTTTGTATGGTTTTAGAGTAGAAATTTAAAGCCGAAGAATCCGATTCGCTGTAGTGAGCCACCTGGATTGTACAATTTTACCGGGATTTGTTTTTGATAAATTTTCATTGCAGAATCCGGAGTCAATAGTTTTACACATTTTCAGTAGCTACAGCTGATTTGTACTTAAATCTTGTGTATTTAGTAATGAACATTGAATGATTTTAAATTTCACGACAGGAAGTTGTTCACACTTATTTAAAGATTTACCAATAATTCCAGTGAAACTTTGCGGTCCAGTCGTGGTTCCGTCGATGTTCTCAAAGAGATGTCGCAAAATGAGTTCGTTTGCTTGTAATTGACAGACAATCCACTGTAAAGGCCGTTTGAGATGTGATTCAAGGTGCCGAATAGCACCTCCTTTATACCCCGTATTGACTGCAGTTCCGTCGCATCCAATTGCAACAATTTTTTCCAAAGCAATATCTTTCGAAGACAGTAATGAAATAATTCCATTACTTATTGCTTCAGATTTTCCGGTTTTTAATGAAATTTGTCCCATGTACTTGCTACCTGGTTCTTTTACTAAACTAACATGTTCTTCAGTTATTATTTTTTGCCGGTTGTCCTCCATGCTTAAAGTTTTGTCCTTCCGTCCGTCGAAGTATAAACCAAATTGATTGGAATCGATTACTAACGGCTTACTAGTAAGGGCAGTTCTTTTCTCCATTCGAGCTCGACGAATTTTACTCCTATCCACAACGCGAGATGTATCGTTCTGTGAAATTTAGCCAACATCTTGTAATACAGCGAAAACAATTGCAGCTCCTGCTCGATCTGAAATACAATATCTGTCTAGTTTTCTGGCCACAACAGGGAAGTCTTTCACCTCATGGTGAGAATTATTTGGTTGTGCTTCACTTTGCATTATTTCTTGAGGAATTGAAGACGAAGCACATTTTTTTTGTGAGTCTAAAGTTTAAACTACAAGAAGGAATAGCGTCAGTACCCCGATCTACTAGATAATGTCTAGCGGATCGGAAACTTCGCCAAGATGATACGCGATACACTTCGCTCTGTTTGATACGCGTTTGGGGTAGAAGGATTCGTTGCTGTGTGGGAATAGTTCAACTGTTCCTACAGTCCTACTTTATAATTATACTATAAAATAATAATGTAATTATATCATAGGTAATAAATAAACACTAATTTTCTTTTAACATAATTATAAGCATTTCTAAGAATCGGGAGAACATTATTGGTGTTTTCAGTGTTTTTATCAAAAATTCAAAGTTGTGGCGATGTCGTAATTATAAATAAATATTTTTTATATTTTTTATTTAAGATAAGTACATAACGGAGCACCAATCCCGCGTATGTTGAATTCTATATTACGAAAAAAAAAATTCTCCATACTAGACCGCTCCACCTTACTGTGCAATCTTTTATGATATTTTTTTACACAACAGAAAACATATATATACCTAGTAAAATCAAGAAATTAAGTAATTTATAAAAAAAAACACAAATATTGATAGTGGCAAAACAGACTCGGAAATTAAATCAAATATAGTTTGTATCTGATTATGATTTTTTTACATTAGCTCCACAAAGGAGGCCCTGAGGAAAATAATTTCATTAAGGGCCTATGTCACCTTTGGGGATGCTGTTTGGAGGGTCTTTTTTAATGAAAGGAAGGAGATAAAGTTCTGAGAATGAAAAGGGTATAAGGATGCAGGCGATGGGTCGAGAGAGTCCGGCTGGAGAGGTCAAAAGGTTCCCTCAATCGGCCTCTCCAGATCCGGCCCAACACACGCGGGCTGACACATTCTTCGAGACCTAGACAAGCCTCCCCACATGAACACGGGTCACCCTTCTAAGTCACCCAACGTAGCGAACCACTTGGGGTGGATGGCGGAATATTGGTTATCCAATAAATGATTCCAGGGGCGGCGGTACCCACACCCGCCTGTTAAAAGGGAAAGTTATTTTTTTAACAGTCGATTTTGACAAGCTATTTTTCTTTTTTTAAAACGAACTAATTTGAAATGAATAACCTTTTATAAATGAAAATATAGAGGTACCTAACCATGCGGAAATTCCACACAAATATTTCAGTTGCAAACAGGTGAATTTGCAACTGAAATATAGAGGTACCTAACCATGCGGAAATTCCACACAAATATTTCAGTTGCAAACAGGTGAATTTGCAACTGAAATATAGAGGTACCTAACCATGCGGAAATTCCACACAAATATTTCAGTTGCAAACAGGTGAATTTGCAACGGAAATATAGAGGTACCTAACCATGCGGAAATTCCACACAAATATTTCAGTTGCAAACAGGTGAATTTGCAACTGAAATATAGAGGTACCTAACCATGCGGAAATTCCACACAAATATTTCAGTTGCAAACAGGTGAATTTGAAGACAAACAATCTGCTTTGATATGACTTGAAGTAAATTGTTTTGAGGGCATGTAATCTAGCGCATGCATTATCGTGATCGTGATAGTCAAATAGATAGCACAAGCGGTGATAAATAATGTTATAATCTTTGTGAAACATAAAAACAATAGCCGTTTTCATCACTTAACGGGCCAGAATCCCAGAATTTTAATTAATGTTATTAAAGTATTTTGTACGTTTTAAGACTCTAGCCTTTTTGATTTTGAAAATATTATGGATTTTTCTTTTAATGTGCAAGATTTTGAAAAGTTTTCTTGGAATTAGTTTGTATGCGTCATATCCTTCAGAAATCTAAGTGTGTAATAATTAATAATGATTTATATGTATTTTTTTCAGTTTATTGGAATCATATTTGCCTGTCATCTAGCAAAAAGAAGTAAATACGAGATGAACATAGACTAAACCAGAGATGACTGACTGAAAACTGATAACGGTAGTAATACATATTATTTCCTTCAAATCCGTTATAAAACTTCAACAAGCCAGTACCCGTACCAGCAGTGGATAAATTATTTAAAAAAAACATCAAATTGAAAACTTCTTAGATTTGCATCTTTTCTCCTGAAAAACCTTCTAGAACCGGACCCCTAAAAAAATTTTGGCAGCTCCATCTAATTTTTAGGATGTTCTTGTGAGTAAATTTGAGTTTAAGGCCTAAATACCCAACCAAGGCCATTAAAGAATTCAATTTTTCACAATTTTAGAGACAACTGATTATTGTGAGTTAGGATAATTATTTCAAAAAATAGTTTTGCTCCATTTACTAATCAAATACGATGAAATATAAAATGTTACGGGCGTAAATTTAAATTCCAAACGACTAATTTGTCGTATATAAATTAAAAAATTTTACAGTGTTTTATTTTTTAAATTTTATATTCCATTATATGAACACAGAGGGTGGGGAGTTTTTTAAAATATAATTACCGTTACTCACAAAAAACACCAAAGTTACCTCTAAAATCATGAAAATTAAATTTTAATGGAATATGGCATAATTTAAAACACAAATAAACAAGATAGTACGTAGTAGTGGGTTTGGTCGGGTATTTTGGCCTCAAATCTAAATTTAAGTTTTATGTGTAAAAGGCCGCGCAGCCATTCCTCTAACAAATTCAGCACCGAAGTTAATCTTCGTAGTTTGTGCAACTATGTATAGTGTTTTGCATTGTACCCGGTTGAGTGGATATGCCGTTTGGTGTGCTTTGTTTTTTGGTTAGTAGGTCAAAAACACATTTTTACTCATTGATTTTGCAAATTTGTGTTTTAAGAACCTCCTACACACTTTGTATTATTGGACTTTTTCTAATTTTGTCCATTAGAAATAGATTTAAATTCATTTCATTTCTCAACGTATATCTGCATTCTTCTTTCCATTGTTACTATTTATTATTTAGGAAGCTTTAAGATCATTATTGTGTTTGATGTGATTTAAAAATAAAATAAAAAAATGTTTAACCTATTCATAAAATATTTCCAAATAAAAATTAAAAAAACAAATACCAAAATTACTACTTTTATTTTATAAACAAATGATTTTATTTGCTGTTCCTGTATATCTATGTATTATTAACCTATCACATAATATACCAATGTATTATTAACCTATCATATAGTAATATACGTAAACAGTTTTGATTTTATTTTCTTTGATGTTCCTGTATACCTATGTATTATTAACATATCACATAAAAATATACGTAGACAGTATTGATTTTGATGTGTTAAGAACATTAAAAACTTTAATGTTTAGATGTGTCTGTAGGGAAGCTATAGTGTAGATTTGTGGATACAAATAAATCTATCATTGAAGAAGAAGATAATACTAATAAATCTAAATAAAATGTAAAACAGACCAAGACACATAACATAAAAAAGATAACGGTCACAAGTAGGAATCGAACCCAGGATCTCTTGTCTTAAAATACTTAATTCACCATCTTCTTATTCAATGATATATTACATTGTGATGGGTACTCTTCAAAATAATCAATCTATTTTTAAAATATTTTCGTCCTTTGGCCACCTGTGAAGTAAAGTGTATTAACCAAGTCGTTTTATAAAAAAATAATGTAATCGAGTAGTACCTGGGTACTTTTCAAATCCAAAAAGTTTTCCCGATGGAGTTTTCCCGACAATCTTCAATTAATTAGTGAGAAAACTTACCAAGGTTCCTATATTTTCTGCGAACCTTTGGGTACCTACATTATTCTATGGAAAATATCCGCAAATCAAAATTTGGGTTTTTGTTTTTGGCCAAAATTCACATTTTTAAAGTTTCAGGTGTTTCGGCCCTATTAAAAAAAAGCTTTAACTCTCTCTCTTTCTCTCTACCAGACTGGATATAATTATTACGTCACGCGTTAGTAGCTTATGAATAATGTCCATTAACAGTGACAGTTGACTGTTGCAAAAATATGACTTATCAGCTTAGATGTAATAGCTAATTAACACTTAACGGGTAATTGCGAAAAATAAACGCTTATCGCGGCCGTCACGACATTCGACACCGCTGACTGCTACAAACAGTCGATATCGACAGCTACAAGCAGTCAACAGGGACAGCATAGTTCCCATAGAAAAAAAAAACATTACAAAACCTAAGTCGAATGGCGCCTGGACGAGCACTTTGAATATTGGCACCTTTAGAAAAAAAGTAAATACCTACCTTCGGTATTTTTTGTACAGTTTCATTTTCTGTGTTTTTGCGTTTCATATATATGTAGCAGTGTACGTTGCTACTATAATATACATACCTACGAGAGGTGACGAGGAGGTTGCTATTGCCGCCGCCTTCTCAATCGTGGTTCAAGGTCAATAGCTTGGTGGTCCATCTTTACAAAACACTTTTAATCTGGAGGTGGGTTCTACAGGGTTTTCCAACAATAGGTGTTATTTTGATATTCTATCGTAAAAGATCCATAGTTTCGTTGCTTGTGTGGCATGTAGCGCCGTCTTGTTGAAAGTTAACGTTGTCCAGATCAATACCATCCAATTCCGGCCATAAAAAATCATTAATCATCTCTCGATAGCGCAATCCATTCACCGTAACTGTTGATCCAGCCTCATTTTCGAAAAAGTAAGGTCCAATGACTCCGCCGGACCATAAACCGCACCAAACAGTCACACGTTGAGGATAGAGTGGCTTTTCAACAATAACTCTTGTGTTTTACGAGCCCCAGATGCGACAATTTTGCTTGTTAACGAAGCCACCGAGGTGGAAATGGGCCTCATCACTCAAGATGATTTGCATTTGATTCACTCAAGTGAATTTTAATAATTTAAATGCGTTGTTAAAGCGTGTATTGTTTCATATTAATGACAGCTTCAAAAGTAACATCCACCGAAATAGCGGGCTATTCAAAATAACACCTCTTATTGGAAAACCCTGTATTACAGCACAGAGCAAAACCACGTGTATTTTTTGTAATTCACCCACTATATGGGCGCTCTGCGTTTGAATGAGCAGGCAGGGTGTAGGTTTTTGATTTGACACATACGGCGCCTAGCCGACCTGTTCCAATTTCCAGAATTTCCTCTTTATCACTTCGTTAAAAAGATTCTCCACATATGATCCCCAAAGAAGACAAATATTTTCCTCAGGGACTCCTGCATGAAAAAAAAATCAACGCCTGATCTAGGGAGGAGCCGCAAAGGAAGCAGACGCCCCTGGCGGCACACGTGATGGTTGCGCTAAAATGGAATTTGCTATTTACCGACTGACTTTGGGAAAGGTTGAAACGGTGTTTACAGCGGTATTCTTTATACCACTGCATTGTGCACTTATTTTTTTAACAAGAATAAAATTATAGGTTGACGTTGCAGACTTGTTTCCCAGAATGCTTAACAAGATAAGAACCAACTTGCACTTATATGTATTTGCAGGGCCGGCTCTGAGCCAACGCGGCGCCTAGCGCGATAAAATTTTGACGCCCCTTGTCAAAATCAGTAGACGCCTAGGTAGATCATTATAATCAATAATATTCGGATGATTTGTATTTTTTGTTTAGAGCCGATTTTGTGAAAAATAATCTCAAGGACGATGTATTAGGACTGTAAGGGCCCGTTCCCACTTCCGTTTTCAAATCGGAGGCGGGTCCCGTTTTAAAAACGGATGCCCTAGTGGCTGTAGTGGATGTATGGAGCTGTTCACACTTGTCCGACACGATTTGAAAACGGATCCGACATTTTTTGTCGGATGGCTCGCCTACGCAGCGCGTCCGTTTTCAAATCGTGTCGGAACACGCTCGCTCATAGTGTTGTATGGAGCTGTTCACACTTGTCGTCCAGTCGTTCCGGCAGAGTCCCCGCCAAACCCCGACCCCTCCCCGTCCGCTCCCTGTCGCAAGGAAGCAGGCACGCTGGGTGCTTGTATTTGGTTATTTTGTTAAGTAAATAAATCAAAACTACAATAATGGATAAGGAAATAAATCCCGAAAATTTAATACCACTGGTCGAAGAAAGAGTATGGTAATATTTTATCTTTAACTAAATAAAAACAAAACACTTGGTGTACACAAGTTTTGTACATCAAAATTTTTATTTTTATTTTTTTAATTTTACTTTTTTTAAATTTAAAAGCTTTAATGAGATGCACGGAAGAGCGTATTAGTTTAATAAACACATAATACAAAATATTTGAGTTGTTATTGTTTTCTTACTTTAAAATATCGATAGCCTTTCTTCAGGACAAATGCACTTTCTCAATTTTGTATTTTGATATGTTAAGCTCTCTGAAACTCATTCCAGTAGATGGTTAAAGGAAGTGATAGACATTCTCTTAAGCCATTAAGCGCCCTTGAGGTGATTTTTCATGGTGAAAACGGCGCTATATAAATAATCCAACCATTATTATTCTAAAATAATTAAAGAACTTTAGTTCATCACTTCTCAACTCACCAATTAACACTTGGAAAATTCCTACAGAAAATCATTTGGCTATGATTGGGTGTACCCAAAATTTTCTTTTCACTTTTTTCCTTCTTTTTAATAAGTACAACATGACAACAAGAGCTTCATCGTCGTCCATTGCGCACCATTACTGAAGAATGAGCAAATAACATGTTTTTGTTGAATCGACAATTATTTTTTTTCGTAGAGTATGGTCCGTTTTTAAAACGGATCCGTTTTTAAAACGGTAGTGTGAACAGGGCCATTGGCCATCCGTTTTTAAAACGGGACCCGCCCCCGATTTGAAAACGGAAGTGGGAACGGGCCCTAAGGTGTTAGGTATTATCAGCGCCTTGATAATATGTCGCCCGGACCGGACTGCTCCAGTTGCGCCCGCATAGGTCCGACTAAGTGAAAATGAAATTATGATTTAAAGTTATTATAGATTATTATTTTTAGTACCTAATACCTACTATTGTAATAATAAGTACTTGCCTACATGTTTTTCTTTAATTTCAGACACAAACATTTTTTTTACAGAACTAAAAAAAATAAAAATATGGTTTTGTAGGTAAGGGAAGGTTGCAATGATTGGACTACCTAACTTTGTAGACGTACAGCTCCTTAATCTTGGTACATAGAGAGTAAAAGTAACTAATATAATAAAATAATAACCACTGTTTATTCATATGATAAATAAATAAATCATAGAATTTTAGAACTTATCATTATTAACTTATCACACAACAAAAATCATTTTATTTATTTATTTGGGTTGTCTAATTTGAACCACCGTCGCGCGTCGTCATGTTTGGACCACTAACAGTCCAAGATTTTCAATAACAATAGTAATAAACCTTAAACATTAATTAAAACTCAAAAACAAACATAGTGATAACAATTACAGTAAAATACTTCTTGGCTTAATCATTGGTTATCTTTTTAAGCATTAGTTAATGACAATATACATAGTACATATACATATCTTGCCTGTTTTGGCACACTCACAACAAACACAATAAACATCAAAAACCGAAACACTATAAATATCATGGACCTAATAAGCCCGTAAATATCAATAGTGAAACAATAAACCTTTATTTGCAGGCATCGTAAAATTATTAAATTTGGTTGAAACTTTTTTTTTGTGCATTTATCAATTCTTAACATCTTATGCTACTTACACATTCGCGAGCCGAACTGCCGACAACTTATGGGAAAGGAACAAAGCAACCGCAAAGGGAGCGAAAAGCCGCTTGCAGTTGCTTCGTTCCTTTCCCGTAATTCGTGGCTCGGTTCGCGTTCAGGTTCGCAAATGTATACGTAGCAGTATAGGTGCGTATGCGGAAGCCTCACCTTGGTCTTAGATTTTAATGATATGAATATAATTTCACTAACGCATGATTTTGATATTGCTACCAATTACCTGCTACCGTCAGATATTTCGTCACCTAACGTGTAGGTTTTTCAAAATTATGGGATATCTATACATTCCTGTATACCGATTTTATATAATAAACAGTGGCACGTGATACGAGAAAAAACTCCAAGAATCTTGTAGGTTTCTGCAAAGGAATAATTATTAGAATTCTGTGCAAAGTAATTCGATGGGAACCTTTTTTTCAGAAATCACTTTGATTCTTGGAAACGTAATAAAAAAGTTATTGTTTTTGTCTATGAAAATAATTCACAAGAAACCGCAGCTAAAGATTTATAGGGTACTTATTTACATTATTATAAATTAATTTTATTTGTGACTCCCGCTCATTTCCTTTGTTGGAGAGTATAGAAGTATATAGGTACCTACTTAGTTACAAATTAATGCTTTGTGATTATTTATTTTTATTGATCCTCTCTTTCCAGGAAACGAGACAATTAGAACACATCGTTAAACTCCGCAAGTAAGTGGAAAACTATTTTTTTAGTATCTACGTATAAATTGTTACGATGGCAGTAGTAAAATTGCATGGAATAAAAAATAAAACGCACAGGTAAGTACCGCCTACGTGGCGTTTCAGTCTTGCAGGCCTTATGAATGGCAAATAAATAATAAAGTTATAGCCCAAGGCAAAGAGACTTATTCAAGTCGCTATCGAGAATAGTACAAATGATTAAAGGCAGTATTGTTGTGTTATCGTTATCAGCTGTGATAGCGAGCGACGGATCGGGTGCCAGGTAAATTGTACGACAAAAATCGATAAAATTGTTTCAATTGAGGTGCAAAAGTTAAACAAAAGGTGCAATTCTTAAAAAAAAAGCCTTAAAATGGCAACGGAATTAAATATGGGCATGAAGTGCATTAAATACATGCTTCTGACTGTGAACCTCATGTTTGTGGTGAGTTATTTGGAATACTTATTAAGATTTGCGAGTAAAAACTAATGTTGTGTGTGCATTTTCCTTCCAAACCATTATTCGTAGATTCCATTTTGTGACGCATAAGATATAGCACAGAACAGTGGGCAGCATATTTCATTCGTATTTTTTCGTCAAATTTAACAATCTATCTACAGAATTTTCTATAAAAAAGAAGACTTGGATGTTTTGCAGAGCGCCACCTAATCTTTGCAATAATAATTCGCCCAAATGGAAACACAACATAATTCTTAACTGGAAACTACATGGCTTCGCAGTTATGTTTTAATTTTCAGTCTTCAGACCAGGAATTATGTTAATATACTTTATAACAAAAACTATTATAACTGTTTGGTAGATGTGTATTAATGACAAAAAAACTATATTTGTCATGAGTATTACTAAGTTTTGTGCGTCATCGGTTCTGAAAATAGATGGATTATAATATGAATAGATAGTCCGTAGTACTTACTATGAGACACGCAGACAAGCCATGATATATAAGATGGTAAGGTTTTTTTTCTCGAAAAGAGTATAATAAAAATCTACAAAGTTATTTTGGTAAGAATTGAGGGCTCTTTTCCTATTCACAGTCGATATTATAAACACATTTGAAGTTTTATCGTTACTGAATTAATTAATTTAGCTTGTTGAGAACACGTTAATTATATTTTGGTTTCATATAAAATACATAAACTGAAGACTGGTAAGAGGAACCCAATACGAGCGGGCATCAACCATTTCATAATTAATGCTAGATTCTAGTAAGACTGACAAATCACAGAGAGAGATCAATCAATTGACACTTTTTTACAGTTAATTAAATTATCTTTAAAATGTGTATGTTACGTTCTGCTACTTTTGAAAATAAGGATTTATCTCAAAATAAATCACACAATAAAACTAATATAATTAGTGCTCAGTTTACAGCCTCCTTGATCATTTCTATTGGGACTGCAATCTACGCCATATACAGCGACTATGATCACTTTATCCACGATGGCTACTACTCGCCCGCCAGCTTCTTGGTTGCTATTGGCATCATCATGCTGTTTGTCTCCGTCTTTGGATGCTGTGGCGCCGCTAAGGAGAGCACACTCATGATTAATATTGTAAGTATTCCTTCGAAAATCTCGTGGCTGACAATCATCAATCCTGGTATAATGACATGATCGCCTGTATGAAACGCCTGCATTCCTGTCGTTCTCCTGCTGTCGCCCTCCAGTTCCGTATGTCTTGGGAAGGGGTTATTCTCCTCCATATCGTCCTAGCCACACAGGTTTAGTTCTCCCAACCCTCTTTGTTCTGCAAGAACTGAAGAAAGGAAGCTATCTTCGGTGGTCAGTTAAGCTATCAAGAAATATTTCTGCAATCTAAAAGTAATGACACTAATCAACAAGTCATTGTTCCAGTTTTGTAAATTTCGAAATTCAAACAGACTTTGAAGGACAAAATGAGAAAACACCAAATATGAATAAGGGGGGAAATAAATCACGTACCCAAAACAAAAACAACAGCATATATGAGTGATAAAAAAATCACGTTCACATAAAGCGCCCTTGAGGTGATTTTTCACAAAAATGACGCTACACAAACAATACAATAAATTCATATTAAAATGTTAATATAAAATAATAACATTTTAAAATCAAACATTTTAATGTCAAAACTCTTTTGCTTTGTTTATGGAATTTGTAAGAATATTGTCAATTTACTTTTATCTATCTCGTTTATATTTATAACAAAAATATATAAATAATATTTGAAGTTAGCAAATAAAATAGCAAAAAAAAATATCTGAAATTTTTCGCCATTTTACGTAAACTTTATAGGTAAAACTCTTTTTATATATTTTCAGATTTAGGAGATAATTGAGTTTTAGCGAAATGTGGGGATTATAAATCTCCCTGATGTCCAATTAAAGCTTTTTGTTTAGGTTCCTTCTTTATATTGCAATTTCATAAAATTCCAGTTGTTGTTTTCAGGAATCCTTATAATTTATGAATAAATTAAACACTTTGTTTACACTACTTTTAATTTACTTTTTCAATAGTGGCAAATTACTTTGTGGCGTTATTTTAATTATATGAAAATGAAATACTTTGTATACACCACTTTTAATCAATAATAATCTACATGTTTCGAAGCCAAACACCCTTCGACAAACTACTAAATAGTAGTTTATTGGGAATTTTATCTTCCTTGTATTATTTCTTATGTGTAATATATTGAAATAATGGCTTCTTCGTCAGGATAATGAAAATTAACTAATTATCATTATCCTGACGACAAAGACATTGGCTTCGAAACGTGGAGATTATTATTGATTAAAAGTGATGTAAATAAAGTATGTCACTTTCATAGTATTAATATATTATTGTATAAAAGAAATATTTCGAGATACTCTATTGCTAATAAATTAACAAATTGTATCTAGCCAGTTTTTTCCCGAACACTCGCCGTTTCTCCGCAGGGGTACGCCCCTCAAACTACTCGGTCTTACCATACACTCCTTGCTTCATCCACATTCATACAAGGTCTCGTACATGGCCTGACTCAAGCATTTGATTCACTAGATCGTTAAAACTAAAATAGGCCATGTATTCTCATGATTCGTAATTCGGCCACACATTGTTTTACCACACACTTCTCAGAACACCTTGCTTTGGTGCATGTAAACTGATACATAATTAATTACGCTTTGAACATAAAATAATATTATGTTATAGGCATTTTTTGACGCCTGCGAAATGATATGATTCTGCAATGCAAGTAGCTTCAGAGTTGCGAAGATTGCATAAATGACATTTGCATGAGTAAATTTATTTTTTTTACCTCTCCATGTTCTTTTGCTAATGGTTGATTTCTTATTTTGTATGTGGTGTTTAGATGAAAATCGCTAGATAATTAATTATTTTTTACTAATTCGTGTAAAAACACGGGATAGTAATAAAAATAATAATTGGCTAATTTATTTAGCACTGTTTTCGTGAAAAATCACCTCAATAGTCTGAATTTTTCACACAGTTCAAAGTTCAAAGCAAATCAGAGTTCCAGAGTTCATTGAACCAGAGTGCAGGACCCAAAGCAAAGGAATATTTTAAAGCATAACTTCCAAAAAGCGTATTTTCATAAAATAATTAAATTAACGCCATCTATGAACACGTAGATTGTACGTTTCCCCTTAAGGTAAATATTGTATCGATAATTCAATCCAATACTGTATTTGTATGCCTTTATAGTCAAACTTAGTTATAATGAGCATGAGGGGACCGGCTAAATTTTCGATACATCCAAAATAGGTTTTTTTTTTTTAAATGATGCAAACACAGTGACTTCACATTTTAAATAAATGAAATGAAAATACTTGGTTTTAGGTCCCTTTATTGATAAATTTTATTGTCTACCGGTTTCGTGACCCAAAACCAAGGTTTTGTAGAAGTTGTATGTATCTACCCACTCTATGTACTATCAATATATTCGCAAAAGTACAGTATATTTTCACAAAACAGGAAGGTACATTGATGTGACCGGGTATCTCATAAAAGGGACAATTCAACACACCTACAAAAAGAGATATAAAGTCATGAAAAGTGATGAAACAAAAACTAGGTTAAATAGGTCACATAGATAACTAAACTAGGCTAAATAGGTCACATGGATAACTATTTAACCTAGTTTTTGTTGAATCACTTTTAAGGTTAAACGCAACGCTCGTTGTATTCTACGTGTTCACAGGTGGCGTTAATTAAATAATTTTGTTTAAATACGCTTTTGCAAGGTATTGCTTTACAATATTAAGACAAATCATTTGTTTGCACCCGTATATACGCAATATGAATATGAATCAATAGTTTTGTTCGTTTAAAGACTTAATTCTTTCGAGAAAGGCACACAAATACAATATTTTACCGATGATTCAATCCAATATTGTATTTGTATGCCTTTCTCGATAGAATTGAGTTTTTATATGGACAAAACTATTTATTCATATTCATATTGCGTATATGAGGGCGCAAACAAATAATTTGTCTTAATACTGTAAAGCAATACCTTGCAAAAGCGTATTTAAACAAAATTAATTAATTAACGTCATCTGTGAACACGTAGAATACAACGAGCGTTGCGTTTAACCTTAATGACTCTATATCACTTTTTAAAGGTGTGTTGAATTGCCATTTTGAAGAGATACATGTAACCAATTGATGTATATCTCTATGAGTAGGTAATACTTTCTCAAAATATTTTCTCAAATTTATTATTATAATTTAAGGATTTTGCTTTCATTTCCCCTTTAAAACAATCAACGTATTACAACTATCATCACCTGGTACAAGGCTTCCAAGAAAAATATCACTATATCCTACTATCACTACTTTGTGCGTACTTTAACTACCCCTAGTAAAATATCACTATATCCTACTATCACTACTTTGTGCGTACTTTAACTACCCCTAGTAAAATATCACTATATCCTAATATCACTACTTTGTGCGTACTTTAACTACCCCTAGTAAAATTGCACTCGTCATAAATACCTAGCTTGCGGGATTGTTTTGGTTTTTGGCTGTAAAATTTTACTTGTCACAAACCGATGATGCACAACCCACGACCCCATCCTTGCGGCCGGCATGTCAATTTCATACAGCTCACTTGGCTATAGTGAAAAATCTAAATATTTAGGGTAATACTTGAAAACCCTGGCTGAGAACATTTTTTTATAGAGTTGTGCATCACTATCGTAAATTTACCCCGTGCAGGGATGTAGTATGCAGGGACTCGTAACTAGGTACCTTCATAAACATATTTATTGTTTTATAAGAAAATTGACGATGAGTTGCAATACAAAAGAAGTCGTAAAAAGGGAACAAATTTGCAAAGCTCAAATTTCGCAGATTTGATGACAATTTGACATTGTGCCCGATGGATAGCAATGGTTCACATAACCAACAATCTTACACAGGTAATGAAATGTAATGAATCTGTCCCCAACGAGATAGGAAATTTCCGCCAGCCGCCGTTGTGCACCGTACAACTAACCGCTACTTCGAGAATAATTCCCAACTATTTCTTCAGACCCAACGACCCATTCATGTATTCAGAAACTGTGTTGACAAAATTATTTGCCCGGTATATCTGTGAATCGACCTCGTTATAACAGCCAACAATTATATGAAGATAAGCCTGAACTAAAATATCATTTTGTAATTGTTCATTATAGCCGTGATCTATTGCCATGATGGTTATAAATAACCAGGTTCGACATTCATCGTAATGTTTTAAAGCATAACTTGCAAAACATGTATTTAAGTGAAATAATTTAATTGGCCCCATCTATGAAAGAACAGTTTACCCTTAACCCTTTCACAACCGCAGAAAATTATTTTAAAATTTTTGGTATTTTTTTAAAAATTATTCTATGTTAATTTGGATTAACATTGGACGTCAGAGGGTATTTTTTTAAATAGTAAGGTAAAAGAAACATAACACAAAAAGTAATACAAATAACATCTTAACTAAAATTCATGCAGAAATAATCTAGCATTATAAATCTTTAAAAGTTCGCCATACTAATCGAAAACATGTCTGTCACTACCAGTCTTAATTTGAATGAACATTGTAATTGATTTAAAATATTCTAGCAAATGACTGTGAACAGTGAATTGAACTGATATTATTATTATATAACACATCTTAATATGTAAAAATATTTGTAATTCGAGTAGAAAATATTGATATCTCACCTTAAATTAAGTAATCAATGACGGCAGAAATTCGATGAAACTCACAATCAGCAGATGTCAAAATATTTATCGTTGTTGTGGCAAAAATAAGGATTTCAACCGAGCGGAAAAAATAGACGCCACAGAAAAGATTACAAGCTATAAGAAAACAAAAACATGGCTTTTCTAGATCTCTACCGTTACGGTAAAAAATTCACAAAATTCATGTTAATTTGAATTAACACTGGGGCTCAAAGGGTTAACTTATCCCAAGGAAATTTGTAGACATTATCATGACTGTGTGTTAGTGGTGTTTTGAGAATTGTTTGTTTTATTTTTCAGTTTGCATTGTTGTTGACTCTGGTATTTATACTGGAAATAGCAGCAGCCATAGCGGCTTATAGCCTCCAAGCGGGCCTGTACGACCTGATCTCCGATAAACTGAAGATGTCACAAACAGAATATATGGTGGATGGAGAATCCCGGGCCGCATTTGACATGATCCAAAGCAGGGTAGGTTGTATTTATTTTCCCCAAGAATCAAAATTATTCATTATTAACCTCTTAAACGCTAGCATATCCTTAACCACTCGAGCGATGGACTATTTACAAAATAAATATCTTGAGCAATGGAGATTTCCAGGCACTTTTGGATCTGGCAGCACTCATTCTAAAAATTATACCTTCGTATATTAATATGGAAACATATAAACTACTTACATTAAATTAGTTTAAAACCAATAATTCTACTTACATATCATTTATCCCATATTTATAGGTTTTATAACTAGCTGTTTGCGGAAATTTAAAAATAAATTATAAAAAATCGTCTAAGTACCTAAAATTATTATCTATACTATCTGGTAATTTACAAAAACATAATTTTCATGAGTAAGTTATAAAGAAAATAGAATCAGATGGCACAAATTTTACAGCGGCACACCGAGAGTTAATCAATGTTGGTAACAATGACTGGTCTATGGCTGGATATTGCACCATTTCCTCCGTCTCACCAAAGCATTTAATAAAAATATCTAATGTGTCATACATACCTAATAAAAATTACTAAGAAATCGTGATAAAGACAACATAGCACTTAATGCAGTAAGTAGGCAATTATCTTATCTTATTGTTATCAATTGGGAATTTGAGTACCTACTATCGATAGAAAATAAGACACACTGCTATTCATAGAAATAACACTTCACTCAATCGTATTATGGTTAAAATATTTTTTAGAGAGTCCGCAGACGAGAGGCTTTAGTCGCGGCAACAGTTGTGGACATATAAATCCAATACGGAATATGGAGGTGAAAACACGAGCGACGCGACATTGGTACTTTTTTGAATCTGAATGGATTTCGGAATAGCTTCCAACTGTCGCCACGACTAAAGTCTCTCGTCTGCGGGCACCCTTAGTCTGAAATCCTATTTATTTGGAATTAAATGTTTTTTATTATTAAATAAACGAAAAAATAATTTTTTACATCAAAGATTCATTCATTCTAGATGTGCAGTAAAATAAAATGTAAGTTCAAATTAATAAGAGAGTCTAGCTACCTAAGCCTGCAATAGACCCATTGCACTGCAGTAGCCCGGGGTCTGTATTTAACACTACGGGTGTTTGGCAACATCTCCCGGTTTGATAACATGCCCCCCCTCCAGGTATCCGATAATCCCTTTCCAATATGGCGGGACACTGGCATCATAAATGCAATTTACTCAAACTATGAGGGCTTTCCAGTCCCAACAATTAAAGTGAAACAGTCTTGCTGATAGTCGCAGTATCTTCTAAAGTGAATTCATATCCATACTGTGTAGTTAGTTAGATTACGACACTCTCAATGTTGTAATTTTATTATTTGTTTACAGCTGGAGTGCTGCGGAATCGACAATCCGAAAGATTGGATTGGAAAGTACACCAATGGCAGTATTGATTACCCAACAGACGCCGTTGTGGCGGTTCCCGAGTCCTGTTGCTCTCCGGATATTCAGGATACAATGCCAAATAAGTGCAATACTCTGATATCATACCACAACGGATGCATGACCGGACTGCTGTACGTTATCGGACAGAGTGCTGTCTTGTTGGGAACTGGAGCTATGACCATTGCATTTATTCAGGTACAATTGTTTGCTTGTATTTAGAGTTTCTTAAAACCATTCTAATTATGTATATGCGTATTTTATTCACTTTACAAGCTATGAAAATCAATACAGAACATCAATCTCTCTGTATCTGCACAGAAAAACTGAGCCGCAGCAACGCGTGGCGGGGTACAGCTAGTGGTTTATAAATATTTTAGTGGATTCGTAGTTGGTTTTGTTGCATTCATTATAAACGATTTATATCCTTCCAGTGCGAATTAGCATCTTTCTATCTGCATTCTCCATAAATGAGAAATTTGGACTTAGAATAAAGATGTTGATTTAGATTAATTTAGAAGTTGCGTATAGCGCCACACCCCTAAAACCATTTGCAATGGTTGCAAGGTACAAAACTATCGTTCTTTTAGTGTAACAGGCCCTCTCATCTGGAATAGACTTCCCTCAGCTCTTACTAATCTCCAGAATTTGGCTGAATTTAAACGAGCTTTAAAAACAAAATTATTTAAAAAATCTTACCATTTATAAATTTTAACTTCTTTTCAATATTTTATAATAAGCCATATTCTAAAACTTCCGGTAATTGTTTGGTTTCGGTTGTCTCCTTATTGTACCTTTTTAAAGTGTCTGCTCAGAAAATTCTCATTTCTGAGCACAAACTGCCTCCTGTTTTATGTTATGTTTTAGTTTTAATATTCGTGTTTTGTCCTGTCCTACTGTTATTGTTATTCTAAGTTTTGTCATCACTTTGTATAAACAGTGTATTTAGTGTTATAATATTAGATCTGTATTGGGTAAGGCACACTGTAGGAATAATTTTAAGAACCATTAATACTGAATTACCTTTTTTTTAAAGTTTGTTATACGAGTAGTTAAGCGCACTTGAAGTGAAATGACACTAAACTGCGCTATATAAATTCCATGTTATTATTATTATTATATATTCAAAGCAGAACAATAGTACAAATGTAGAGAAACCTACCAAACTGTCTTTTTGAATAGACAGTCCGAGGGAAGTCTCTCCATAAACAACACAAATGTAATACAATTCGATTAATTTTAATCTCAGTTGAATTTAAAAAAAAAATATGTCAGAAAAATATGTTTTTTATCCTTACCTGTCACTCCGTTTTATTTAGCTAAACAATTACCACAAACTCTAATGTTGAGTCTAACACCTGCAGAAAAGCGCCTTAACAGTTTTCTAATGTTGAGTCTAACACCTGCAGAAAAGCGCCTTAACAGTTTTCTAATGTTGAGTCTAACACCTGCAGAAAAGCGCCTTAACAGTTTTCTAATGTTGAGTCTAACACCTGCAGAAAAGCGCCTTAACAGTTTTCTAATGTTGAGTCTAACACCTGCAGAAAAGCGCCTTAACAGTTTTCTAATGTTGAGTCTAACACCTGCAGAAAAGCGCCTTAACAGTTTTCTAATGTTGAGTCTAACACCTGCAGAAAAGCGCCTTAACAGTTTTCTAATGTTGAGTCTAACACCTGCAGAAAAGCGCCTTAACAGTTTTCTAATGTTGAGTCTAACACCTGCAGAAAAGCGCCTTAACAGTTTTCGTAATATATTGATGTAATGTTTTAGTTCATCGGGATCATATTCTCCGTGATGCTGGGCAGGGAGATAAGAAATGCCAAGACAGAGCGCGAGAGGCGTCGCCAAGAAATCAGACAGCAGATTGTCAGCAACTACACTTCCATGGAGCCGCACCTAGCTAAGAGTGTGGCTGACCCGGCACCAGTCATCTATGTACCTTCTATTGGCCACTCCAAAATATAAATTATACCTATTTTGAAATATTATATTTTACATGATGTAATAATATGATTATGTATATTCCAAAACCAGTATCTATGTGCCTTTTGTTGGAAAACTGCAAAATATTCATACTTTTTTAAAACTATACTTATATACTATTTTACTTTGCCTACGTTGATGTTAGAATTTTTATTATTTCTTGAGAAGATAAATGTTAATCTATTTAAAATGTATTTATGATAACTATTATCAAATTGAACAATATTCATTTTATTGTGAGTGTCTTGTTATAACAATTAATTTAAGATAAAAATATTATGTATATCATTATATTAAATCTATAAAGATTGTGACAAATTTTACAAAATAAATTTGAAAATGATGCCAGATATTTTTATTTATATTCAGTATCAATAGATAGATGATGATCATTTTAACTTAAAAAATATTGAAGGTAAAGAGTAGAGTACCAAATATCCTGTAACTGGTTATTCAAATGAATTCCGAAGTTCACCATTCGTTTCTTCAAAATCTTAAATCGTCCAAAATTCTTTACCGATTGCTTTGAAATTTTGACAGAACGTTGCATTCGCATGTTTTTATATTCCCATATTATATAAACGTTACCTGTGACAGGTAAAAAGATGCTTTTTTTTTAAAAAATGCACCATCTGTTGGACGTAAAAGCAAAATGCGCTATTGTTTCTCTATCTACGGGTACAGCAAGTTAAATAATAAAACATAAAATAATATTATTATTACAAAGAAGGAATGTAATAATTTTTTTGAAGAGGGTTAGATTATATATATATGGAAATGAGGTGTTTTATTTAAACCAGTAAGTAAATTCATTATCTGTATTTTCGATTAAACAAATTATTTTGGTTTTACTAAGGTCAGATAATTGACGTTCAAGTGTGATTTTGTACATTTGTAATCAGGCAATTTGAATAGTGCCATATATACAGTCATAACTGACACAATATTAAATATCACTTCCGGTTCCATAGATAACAATACTATAGATAAATCGTTAAAATTTGTAATGCATAATATATTATGTATTTTGTTGTTTTGGCTGCTGTCTAATTCTTAAATTATTATATACTTTTGAATATAGTAGTTATAGCTGTGAATAACCTTTATGCAGAACACAGCTAAAAATACCAGTTATAATGAAGTTTAATAAGTAAAAATACAAACCTAGGTAATTAGTTTTTTACATTCTTAATTATTTAGTTGCAAAATACAGGACAAATTACATCACGTTTAGCACCCTTTGTCCACGTAGCGATGGTTCCAGAAAGAATTGGCCGCGTCCAGAATCTCGCTACCCTCATTCTCCCAGTCACCCCCGGGAAGGAAAGGGGGTGTGAACTCCCGGTAGGCGATGCACACGCGCCGGGAAGCGATGTCTTCCCGCAGGACACAGTGCTCCCAGTTGTACCTGGCCCGGCCGTAGAGCACCAACAGGGAGCGCCTGGAAGAACAAGTATTTTTTCAACTCAACATCAGAATTAGTGCCTAGCTACGTGAGATAAGTTATTAATAGTTTCACTTGGATTGCATATTTGAAAAGAATATTCCTAAACCCATTAGCATCAAACCCCGCCGCCCTAAACTCCAACCAAGCCGGCACAGCGGGTTATAAGTATGTTAGTGACTTAAAAACGAAAAACAGGCATCCACATTAGATTTACATCCATATTTATTCATAATATTATTAATATTTTTTTAAACTCAATATAGTTTTACGTAACTTGACCCAATACATAAGTAAATAATTTTTACGTTTAAACATGGGAGTTTAAAGGTTATATTAGATTTTGTATACCACTACTGATTTAAAAATTTTGGTACAAAATTAATTCGGAGGTGAGGGCCAATTTTTTAGCTCAAGAATTTGGAGGGCCAATGGTTAACTGTGAATTATGAATGGATAATTCTTTAAATTAAATCTGTGTTGGACCACAGGACGCGAATAAAATGAAGCAGAAACGAAATGATGTGTAAAAATTATACATGTATTAAGTGGTTAGTGGTTACTGCTGTATTGATTTCTTGTGACAATATGATTTTTTTTCTTTTTTAGAGAAATCAATGTGGTTGCTTTATACCTGTTCTTAAGAAGCCAATTACAGATTTCCTCACTATACAAATTCATTAACAGCCTTACTAAAAAAGGTGGAAAATTTTTTATTCAATTGATAAACAACCGTATATGTAAAAACCTTACTAATTGAAACGTAAAATAGAAACTGACATAAAATAGTTCATGGAAAAATATATACATTGCTTATCCAATCATATAGGGTTGTTTATCTGTTGTATAAACTTAAAATAACAATATTTTGTCATTGAATTTCGGAATTTTGCCAAAACAAATATTATTTTAGAAACTACATAAAATTACCTTCTAGATTAGGTATTATTTTTAAAAATTGCAACATTTTAATTTCACACCTGAAAAAAGTTGAAGAAAAACAGCTTACCACAAATATCTTTAACAAAAATGTTGAAAAATTACACAGAATTCAAAAAACACAGTCCTTTTGTGTATCATGAATGTCACTCCACTTTTTACCTCATTCAACCAATAAAAAAATAAATATATTTTTTGAATTTGCATTGCTTGCACATCTTAAAATGTTTATTTCTTCGATGCACGACAATACAAACATTAGGCATTTAAAAATCACTTTATTGAAGTTCTTATAAAATATAGACCATATAATTCAATATGAATATTGGCATAACCATTTTACATAAATAACCGTCACCCTCAATACTGGATATGCTGGCGGTAAAATAATCACAAAATGCGCATGCGTGGAATGATTGCCAGATGGCAAATGGGACGTTTTAGATTTAAAAAACAGAGAAAACTTTTATAATTGTTAAACATTGTATATATTCTCTAACAAAAACACCATCAAACGGTTTTAAAGTGTCCTTTTTTTTAGTAAGGCTGTAAGTATTTAACAATTAAACAGTATAGGTATTACATATATATATATATATATACAGGGTGGGGCAAAAGTAATCACCCGATGTTCTTTTGCTGATATATTTTTTTTAATGATAAACTTTGGTACTGCTTGTGAAATTTGTTCAATTGTTTGTAAACCGATTCATGTCTTGTCGATTTGTATTCTGCGTTTGCTTCACAAACGTCAAAACCGAATTGACATTTGCCGCCATTTGCAAAAGTTATAGTGTTTTCTATACATATATAATTACAACAAGAGATTCTCCATAATAATATCATTACGTTTTATTCGATTTGGTTTAGTACATATATTTACACACGGCATTTAAATTAAATATATTAAACACGCCTTTTAGAATATGATTCATTAAACTGAAGTTCTCCATTTATGTAGCAGGATCTTAAAAATTTCATTGTGATGCCAACTAAAATAACATTACTTATTTTAAATCAGAGTTACACATACACAAAATAATCTGAGCAGGCGGCCAAAGGGAACATTCACAATATGTACAGTATGACCGAGTGTAAAGATAAGGTTTTAGATCTGTAACTTCATTTTGAACTCAATAAAATGTATAATCTACCTTGGCATTGGTATTCTGACAGTAATATCTCTCATTTCCATGTCTTCATCCACACAGGTGGGAGGAGCCAAACCCACGTCATCAATCAGTTGCCCATTGTCATTTACCACTCTTCGGTAGGTGGAACACTCCAGCAGGTTGTACTTGTTCAGGTCTCCCTTGTATGGAGTCATGGTGAGGACTGAATCCGACAGACAATTAACTGTCACAATCCTCTCTCCCCAAACCCAGCAGTCGTCAATGTGGGCATCGATGGAAGCACCGCGAGCAGGATCATACTCTAAGGAGCACTGCTCTATTGACCGATAGTTGTTCAGAATCGGTATGTGGTGAAACTTCTCCTGGACAAAGCGGGAGAATTCAGGAAATCCTTTGAAATCTCCGATTCTCAACTTTTTCTTTTTGAAGTTTGTCTTGGGTCCAAAATTCTGAAAATTAAGATGGGATGATTATAAGATTGATGATTTAAAATAATTATGGTTGATAACAATTAAAATTAAATATTTCACAATTAAAAAATAATAAATATTCCTCTGTTCATACATCATTCACTAGATAAAAGACAGTGCTTTCACCAGTTTCTTCAGTAAAGTATGTAAAAACAAATGTTCAATGCATATTTACCTGCTTTTTTCTCCCGCTCTGAGATAGATCCCACGGCATTTCATCTATGCCATTCATTAAGATATCTTCTTCGGCTTCAGAGATAAAATCAAGCTTTATGAATACGCCTGGGAAAGATATAAAATTGCCTGAATGATTTGGGTGGCTAGTATACGAATCACCGTTCCATCCTTCCCATGCCTTATCACAACACGGGCAATATGTATAACAATTTTCCCTCTAAAACAAACAAAATAATTTGACACAGACCAGATGCGGGTATATTTGATCACGAGAATTATAAATAATGAAACTTACATCAGAATACATTTTTTCATTTAACTTATAATCATTTTCACAAATAAGGCACGTCCGGCAACCTTTACATCCACACGGCCGTGGAGTATTCATTTTACTTTAAAAATTATCACTTCGCTAAAAATAAAAACGCGCTTACTTAAAACTACAGCCTTTTTCAACAAGGTGAAAAACTGACAGTTCTATATCCATAGACAATTTTCTGAAATATGTCTTAAAGTTTATACGCCATGAATGTGGCTATTCGCGTTGGATGTATATCGGGGTAGAAATGAACTAATCACAAAAAAAATTGTCTTTACTTATTTCTGTAGGCGGCGTGGACCTAAAAAGCCCTGGACGGAGCAATTCGAGAACAATTTGGAGCCGCGGGTGAGGGGGAAGATGTATGAAAAATCCAAAACCTACTTAATTTTTTAATGACGTATTCCAATCCTTGTTTCATCAAAATGCATTGACAACAGACAAAACATGATAATAGTTCAGTATGAATACAAATCAGTTCAAAAGTTAGCCGTACAAAATGGCTGCTTGACAATTTCCCCTCCCCCTTTATTTGGCTTCAATGCCATTCATACAAAAACGCACAAATTGTCCAGGGCTTTTAAGATCCATGGCGGGCGGCGGTTGAAAAACAAGATTTTTAAATTCAACGTTTCTTGATTTATTCAAAACGGCGACTCCCCTGACGACTGCATAGTTAAGTACCCAATTATGTCAATCTGTAGATGATTAATTTATCATGTAGGTCTTTCGGATGGGTACGACTGTTATGGGACGTGGACACGGTCAAGCGGCTTGATCGCAAGCACGTAGTTTATTGTCTATGGCACTTTGTGTCAAGCATTTTGACCGTGTACCGAAGCTGGCTTGCAAGCATTGCGCAATTCTACGTGCTTGCGGCGAGGCTTGATGCGAATTTATATTTTTGTGGGAATAGACAAACGACAATAGACAAATAAATATCACGTATCATAAACAATGATATAAATTGAATAAAATTGTTGTAAAATAGGTACTTAGTTATTGTTTTTGTGTTCAATTTGTAGAAATCCATCTAATTTAAAATTTTTGGAAGTATTTTAGTATTTTTTAATAATTATGACAGCGGTTTTCAAGGTCATTAATAATCAAACTGTAGAATAAATAATTTTCTGAATTTTCAATGGAGAAAACATATTTTTTGTATGAATACCGCACAAGATATTCATACAAAAAATAGCTGTAGCCTGTAATACACTTTGCAAATGCTCATGGGTAAAGCGGTACCTTAACTTGTACCATTCTTGACACCAAATTCGTTTCTTTTTATTATTTTATTCAAACCATAAAGCTAACGTAAGAGCCAAGAACGCTTTGTCTTTGACAGATTCCATTTTGCCGCGAGTCACGAAATGACAGGAAGGCATAGAAGTACATATACATAGACCACCACGAAATCACAGGAAGGCGTGGCCATGCTTGACGGAGAGGCTTGATGCGGGCTGTCAAGCCGCTAAGCATAGACAATAATAGACAACAATAGACAACAATAGACAAAAAAACTACGTGCTTGCGATCAAGCCGCTTGACCGTGTCCACGTCCCTTTTATGGGACGTGGACACGGTCAAGCGGCTTGATCGCAAGCACGTAGTTTATTGTCTATGGCACTTTGTGTCAAGCATTTTGACCGTGTACCGAAGCTGGCTTGCAAGCATTGCGCAATTCTACGTGCTTGCGGCGAGGCTTGATGCGAATTTATATTTTTGTGGGAATAGACAAACGACAATAGACAAATAAATATCACGTATCATAAACAATGATATAAATTGAATAAAATTGTTGTAAAATAGGTACTTAGTTATTGTTTTTGTGTTCAATTTGTAGAAATCCATCTAATTTAAAATTTTTGGAAGTATTTTAGTATTTTTTAATAATTATGACAGCGGTTTTCAAGGTCATTAATAATCAAACTGTAGAATAAATAATTTTCTGAATTTTCAATGGAGAAAACATATTTTTTGTATGAATACCGCACAAGATATTCATACAAAAAATAGCTGTAGCCTGTAATACACTTTGCAAATGCTCATGGGTAAAGCGGTACCTTAACTTGTACCATTCTTGACACCAAATTCGTTTCTTTTTATTATTTTATTCAAACCATAAAGCTAACGTAAGAGCCAAGAACGCTTTGTCTTTGACAGATTCCATTTTGCCGCGAGTCACGAAATGACAGGAAGGCATAGAAGTACATATACATAGACCACCACGAAATCACAGGAAGGCGTGGCCATGCTTGACGGAGAGGCTTGATGCGGGCTGTCAAGCCGCTAAGCATAGACAATAATAGACAACAATAGACAACAATAGACAAAAAAACTACGTGCTTGCGATCAAGCCGCTTGACCGTGTCCACGTCCCTTTAGCTATCAATTAGCGTTTCGAAATTACCCTTTTTTTAATTTTTAAATAGCAGTATTAATTTTTAGGAAATACACATCACGAGCTAAAAGCCCGTGCGGGACAGCCGTCTTATAAAACAAACTTTTGATTTGTATACAAAGTGTGGTATAAAATCAACTACCTTATTTTTATATTGTTTGCGAATAAGGGCTTACAATTTTTTTTTACTGGGCATTTGATAAAACAAGGAATGGGACTTTTAAAGATAAAATTAAGTAGGTAAAGGTATTTTTCATAAATCTTCACCCTCACCCGCAGCTTTGAATTGTTTTCGAATTGCTCGGTCCAGGTCCATTTAGGTTCATGTACACTTTGTGTTTTAAAGATATTACAACTAATTAAATAAAAATACGTTTTGATCATTTTAATTAAATATAATAACTTTGTTTACACCATTTTTTACACTTACTTATATTTACTTTGTACATATTCAGCATACTTTTTGTAAAATTTTGGAGTCCCTTTTCAAAACTAATGGACGCCTAGGTAGGTGATCACTTTCAGCACCCGGAGCGGACTGCTCCAAATGCGCCAGACTAACTAACTATCCTGAAGAAGAAACCATCGGTTTTTGAAAAATATTGATAATTTTTATGATAGTGGTGTAAAAAAAGTTTTTTTTTATATTGAAGAAGATATAACAAGTATATTGTCAATTACAGTTACAGTTGTGGTGTTTCAATCACTCGTCACATTTGATGTATTACCTATATTTAGACGAGACAAGAAAGCAAAAAAAATATGTACCGCTTTTTTACCTCCAACTGACCTCCAACTCTCCAACTCTATGGATGAAAGACAATTTTTCAAAGATTTTTGACGGTTGAATATATAATACTAATATAATTTGTTGTAAGATAAATAAAAATGTTTTTCGTTGATGGAATTGTTTATTTGATAAAATATTAATGGTTTTACAGTAATTTGTAAAAACTATTTCATAATATTAATTAGTTGGTATGATGGGAATAGTGTGACACAAATTTTCCTTTGAGTGCGTATTTTATGAGATCTTTGTATAACATGTATCATTTGTCTATTATTTTCAACATACATTGCATGCAAACAAATTGTATTCGATGATTAAAAAATAAATGTAATAATTTTGATTTTTTATTTAAAAATTTCTTTTTCGTTTGTATATTTCGGTGGTATACGTTTTGAACATTTATTGAAAACTAAAATTTTATCTAAACAGGTTGTTTTTCAAAATCGATCTCCTAAGTGCCTCAAAATCATTTAGTATTTATATTGAGTGGAACAATTATCATTATTCATTCTAAACATTTGCACGTCTACTTTATGAAGGTGAGTCAAAATTTATTTTTTTATTTTCAAATAATGTTAAGTATTCATATTTACTTACAACCTAATAATATTAATATTTTTTATTATAGTGTTATGAAGGTAATTAATACATAATAAGAAAATAAAACATATTTTTAAAATTTTATCTAAAACAACAAAATAATGATTTATCTAAATAATTTAAGAGCATAGATAAATAAATATGACGAATATGACACAAACTGAAATATTAGAGTTGTACCGAATATTAAATGTGTAACATAATATAGACACAAAAGTAACTCATTTTAATAATTATTATTACCAGTTCATCGGATTGAAGAAAAAAATGCAATGGGAAAAATATTTTGCTAAAAATAAAAATAGAAAAATTGTCAAAGTGACTGGTAAGTAGGTATCAAAAATAAGAAATAAAATATTTTTTCACTGGCAGTTCATTGAACTTGGCGTCAAATTGAACACATTTTACATTCATTGTAATGCATTCATATATGAGTAGGTAGATGAACATTTTTCTCTTTACACAGTTGTCCACATCGAACTTTCGCGGGTTCCGATTAAGAGTTCTAGAAACATAACATTTTTAGAATATCCCCATTTTTTCTCAAGATTATAATAACATTATTAGGTCCGAAGGGGCCTAAAAACCCATGCCTCAATATTTATCACATCTTATTCGGAGGCCCTGTTCATTCACCCCAACGTAGGTAAACAACACGGTAAACAAGTCGGATACAATCAAATTTGGATCATTTAAAATTTATCAATAATCAATATCTATATTATGGTAATATATTGAATTAAATGCTAGCTGCTTCCGTAATGTAGGTAATGGTAATAACAATAACGAATAGGAAGTTAACAATTATGCTATCAATTTAGAATTCTTTGCATTCAAATATAAATTTAGAATTCTTTGCATTAAATTAAAAACCAAAATTCTCAAGTGGGTGGGAGTATTGTCAACTGTTTTGAAACAGGCGTACACGCTCTATACAGCTTAACGCAAGTAGTTTTTATTTGTTTTTTTTTTGTTTTTTCTGCTATTATGCTGAGAAAGGAGATTGCTGGTCACCGAAGTTCTGTATGAATACAGCACCCACCTTAGTTAGTAATTGTTTTTTCAGCGAAGGATTTGAAATTTAATCGTTTTGCATTATTATTATAGACCGAAAAACTATTACGGCAGCACATAAATCATAATTTATAAATATTAAAAAACTTCCACCAAAACCTTTTAGTTTAAGTGTTTCCAAAAGTAGGTAGGTACTCATCTGTTATTCTCCCAAAATTTAATTTAATTTAAAATTTTATAATAGCAATCTTAGTACAGAACCGAAAATCTAACCTCGTACCAATCAATGGAACTTAAAATCATCACGATCGTTTCCATTCCTTCCCATGAATCTGAGAACAGATAAAAAAATTATCATCGATCAGAATGATTTTTAAAACTCTCAGGAAACTAGCTATTTATTTCAACACATTGAAACATGACGACGGTACTTTTGTTTGCAAAAGACTGGAATTTGCTGATGATTGGTATAAATGAAATTGAAGTGCAGCTAGCCCGCGAATTCTCAACCAATGTAAATTCTTCAATCTAAATTATATCAATAGTTGATCATACTAAGGTGTTATATGGTATACTGCTAGTAGTTCTGATAAAACATCTTCATCTTTCTAACAAACTACGCAGATACAGAAATAAAAAAAAAATACAATGAACCTCTCTGGCAGGACCATAGCTCCGTTATAACTTCCCATTCTTTCTCATAAACTACGGATGTAACTAAAAGAGAGGTTGCATAGCACCTCTCAGTGGCAGGACCATAGCTCCGCCATAAGCTCACTCTTTGCTGTAAAACTAGGTACTTAACAAAAAAAAATTATAAGATTTTATAAAGGAGTTCCTAATGTCAGGACCATAATTATCTATTACACCTTTGAAAATTTTGATCACAAGTCGATTGTTAAAAAAATACTTCGGTGATCTGTAAACATCTCTCTGACAAGCCAACTCGTGCGAGTTGGTCCAACTTGTAAGTGGTGCTCGTTGGCGGGTCGGGGGCCATCAGATCTGACTAGTAATGTGCAGTGGGTTCCTGGGGGGTCCGCCGTCTCACCCTAGTCCTCCACCAGCTCCCACAGCATGAGGGCGGCGTCCCCGCCCCCACTGCTTACCACCCCCCTGTCGTTGTACAGGAACCGCGCGCAGGACACTTGACCACTATACACCTTTTGTTCGGTGTACTCGGCCTTGGACGTCACACACGGGTATCTATGAACGTAAATCAAACAAAATCATAATCAATACATTTTGGGTGAAGAGATTCAATTACATCCTCGATTAATGGAGAAATTTGGTTGCGTGCATACATCGAGGTTGTTAAGCTGTGCATATCGCATAATTTATTCTCCATTGGTTTCCGAAATTGCAATTGTGTGTGAATATACTATTAGGTCATTTATTTTTGTGTACATTTGCAAATATTTATTTAATTAAATTTTGTCGAACGTCCAGAACATTATAAATATTTCCTGGTGATGACTCTAAATTACTGCTTTATGTGCCTTTAGTAGCGGGCCAATCATTGTAGCTCCTTATCCCCCCTCCATCCAATTTTAATGCTTAAATTTCTACGATTGTCTATTAGAATATTCACCTGAAAAGTCTGAGATGTCCATCGGCATCACCGCTGATAAGATAGTCGTGAGCTGAAGATCTGCTCGCAGTTGTAATAAGAGAGGTCATTGGATAGTACCTATTGTTCCACATTCCTAAAAAATGTTTAAAATATTTTATGATATTTATCTTTTGTATTAGAAAATTATAATCCAACAGTGGTAACACAAAATATGTAATTAAAAAATATATTATTACGTATTATAATGTTCTGACTTACCTGCAACGAGGAATCCAACAGTTGAGAATTGTGTGTACCACTTAATATCTTTCATGGCGATGGGGCTCTTTTCTGGTGAGAGCGATTTCACATCCCCTGCAAAAGATATTGGAGTATTAATTTAAGAATTATATTTTATGAAAATACAGTGGTTCTCTACCCGTAACTTTCTAAAAATAATATTGATTGTGGTTATAAACAGAGGCGGCAGCTCCCTTGGGTCAATTGGACGTTGACCAACTCATAAGACAAAAATAATGGTTCACATAATTACGAAACATTTTGTCAACTAGGGATTTAAAGAGAGTATAATATGCTTTTATGAAGGTAACTCAGAATTGCATCATAAATACCATAATAAAAGTTCCCATCAGGAGGTCAACAACAGAAATTGTTAAACAATTTGACGTTCCAAATATACAGAAAATCTATGCTAAAAACATTCTGGTACTGATGTAATGATTTACAGGCAAACGCCTTACATACTCATAAAACCAGAGCCAAACAAACAGAGATACTAAATATACCAAAGTGTAACTCTACCTTTGGACAAAGAAGCTCTGAATTTTTAGTACTAAAGTTATATAACAAACTCCCACTTAGTATCAAACAATTCAAAACAAAAAATAACTACATTAAGGACATTAAATCTTGGCTTAAGGAACTACCGGATAATGAACTTACTAGCATACTTAAAACATCGTCGTAGAAGTTTATGGAAATCCTTACCCAAAACATGAAGTAGAAGTCGCTGAAAACTTCCAAAACCTAGTCCCCCTCAACACAGGATATCCTAGTGAGGAGGACTACAAATATAATCAAAATCTATTATACATACCTATATATAAATTTACATATTCTTGTAATAATGTAAAAAAAATATATATATATAGCTATTAAAAAAAAAAAAAAAACGGAAAAATTATTCCATTCTCCTACATGGTTAAATAATTTGAATAATTTAATGCCAAATAGTGGGCAGTGTGGAACGGCAAATCTTAGTGGTGATATCGTTTCAATTAGAAGCTCCCATTCTGTACGCAGGCCAATAGTAATAACAATAACTCACAGAAAGCTATATCGTAGTCGGCAGTGACGGTCTGCAAGTAGCAACCATCCGTGCTCCAGTCCAGCTGCACAAGGGGCTGCGTGCCGCGGATTTTGTTGCACTTCTTGTAGGAGAAGCCGTCCCGCGTTACTCGGAAGAGGTACACGCTGCCGTTCTGGGAGCCTATCGCTATCATGTCACCGGCTGAAATAAGCGCATTTGGTCATATTAATCAAAATATACTTACTTTGCTTAAATCTTGTTTGGAACGAGGCGTATCAAACTCAAATCAAAGAGTCAGGTTTTGAGAAATAATACATTTTACCGATAGGTTAGTTGATGAAGAACTGACTTGGCATGCTACATAATTGTTCTCCCTGATTCTACATGATTTAAAATCGCTCATGGGAATGCACACTTTGATAGTAAATTCAATATAAATTCAAGTACAATATACGAGGGTAATCCCAAAAGTAAAGTCTCCTATTTAATAGAATTACAATAAACATAATTTTTTTATAATTTTCACATATTTTAAAGTTCGAACATTTATCTATTTTTTTAAATAATCGCCATTTTGGTCGTTACATTTTTGTAAGTGCTGTGGAAATTTTTGTATACCCGTGTCATTCCAGCTCACCGCCATATCATTGAGGAGCGTTGAACCTCGTCTTTCACCTTATCGTCGTTGCTGAAGCGCATTCCAGCCAAATGTTTTTTCAACATAGAAACTAGTGGGAGTAACTGGGTGCCAAATCTGGATTGCAGGATAGGTGGGAGATAATTTCAATTGACTTCTGTCAATTGGCGATGAATTTCAATCGGTTTAATCATTTGCGTTAAAAAAACCGATTAACTGCGCAAACTTCGCACTTGGCAACACTCAGCGGAAGCGATATTACAAACGGCTGCTAATACTGAGCATTCCAGTGAGGTCCACATAGGCTTTTTTTGGAAGTGGGGAAGCAACAAACACTGTTGACAACAGCCGCATCAAAAGTTCACTACGTCGAGCGCTTTGGAGACTACTTTTGGGATTACCATCGTATTAAACTGTAATCGAAATCGGAGTTCCCTATCGGGAACCTCGTTTGAAAGTGTTGAGATTTTTTGAAAAAACTTTATGCTTTAGAATTTCTAGTATTTTAATGAAATATTTTAAGAATATTAATCGTTCTTCCCTCTATTTTGTTATTCAATATCGTACGCGTTCAATTTGTTTCATTTTCTAATTGTCTGTCGTCATGGAAGTCGTTTATACATGAAAACATATTAAAGACATTTATTATTGTTTGACAAGGAAAATGGCAGATTTTGTGAGGATGACTTACTTGGACTATAGCCGACGCAACTGAGCGGCGATCCGCAAACGCGAACTGTGGCCGCCGCGGCTCCCGTCTCTGCTGCCAGCACCACGAGGTGTCCCTCCGAGGAGCCGGCGGCGAGCGCGGCGCCCAGCGGGTGGAAGGCCAGAGACACGCACTCGTAGCCCGCCTGCGCGGACCACACGAGACGGTGACGGCGCCACAGTGCCACGCTCTTGTCCTGTCCGGCCGTGGCGAACAGCTCGTCGTCAGGATGCACGGCCAGCCCGGGCAGCTGGCGTCCGTGCCCAAACACCACCTGAAACATGGAGAGAGTGCCTACTTTTAGCAACTGAAGGGATGTGGAATTAAAGATATAACTTTTTGCTTGTATGATTAGGTGTTCGCACGCCATACGAAATAATGTTCGTAATGCAGTTGACTGGTGACCAGACCACCCCCACCCAAATAAAATCTTCATGTAAGTGAAAGAGGGCATTTCAAAAACATTTTTAAATTTTTTTTTTTTATTATTATTATAATTTTAAGTGAAAATTTGTTATTGGATTTTATCTTTATTATTTAGTTTATTCTTATATATGTAAATAATCTGTTGATTTTTCCAAATAAATAAAATAAAACAATTTCAATACCTACCACAAACGATGACTTATCTGTAAATTCTAATGTGCAGTTAGGAAAATATATGAGTTTTACAGTAACAAAAACCCTGTAACTTTGTCTGTGGTTTCTTTTTTTATACAAATCTACAATTTTAACTGCCTTCATGAAATTTCTAAGAAAAACCCCATACAATTTTCTCCACCCCATTTTTAAATGTGACACCTCACAAGAGCGCCCCTAACTATACGGTCTAAAAGCAGGAAAACTACGTCGCCGCCCGGTTGGGCAGCATTGTGGGCCGATTTAAGGTAGGGGGCTGTAGAAAGGGATTTGTTAATGCGGGTCTTGAAAAAGCCCGGATTACATGAATGAGGAAAAACCTAAATCCAAAGAAGAATAAAGCCCGGGCAACGCCGGAAACTTGAGCTACTTCATATAGAACCAAAAAGCTTTCAGTTTAGGAACTTTTTTCTCCGGAAACCTTGTACAATTTCTTGACTACCCGTTAAAAAAATTACAGATACATTGTTCGTAGTGTTCAGACTCAGTGGCGTAGCTTTAGCATTCATATGGGTGGGGAGTCGACCCTAACGGCAGGGGGGGACCTCTACTTACCGCAACTTACTATTTACATCACATCGAAAGAATTATCATGAACATATAGGTAGGTACCTACAATTGTAGTACGAGTATGTTAATTGGAGAGACTTTTAATTTGAAATGGCACAGTGGTTATTATAGGATGAATAATAGGAACCATCGCAAATTAGTTATTTTTTAACCTAACCTGACTGTTATTATATTTCTTAAACTTGAACAAACCTGGTTGAATCTTCTCTGCAGAGACCCTTCCATAATATTATTCCTTGTGGTTCCAACGTAGATATTTCCATCATTCCTCCCAGGCCTCTGAGGGTAGATGCTGCGTACCCCTCCAGCGGATTCTGGCAACTGGAAATTTAAAACATTTTTAAAATGAATCAATAATTATAAGACAATACATGATAATAAAGAATCAAACTTTAAACATGCAACGGTCTTAAGATCCATGCACGGAGAAAACTTACCGATACAAAAGATTGTCAATTTATTAAAAATCTGGTCAAATTATTCGTTTGCCTGTTAAAAACGGGACTGCGGGCCTTAAATGAATTAATTGACAGATTTCATAACAAACTATAACAAAGCACGACTTTTTATGAGGGAGTAGAAACAAGTGTTCTTAAAAATAGTTTTCGCATTTCGTCCAATATATTTATTACGACAAGGCCACCCACGTGAACACGTGTTCAGAAATATTCTGAATTACTGATATTTTATTACGAAATGATATAATTTTGATAAATCATTCGTACTCATTTTTCGAAAATAATTCATTGTTAAAGAAAACTACGTTCCATCACCATTTTATAAAGTTATAAAACGTTTTGATGTATATAGGAATCAATAATACCTTCGTGTCTGTGATTCTCTTGTAGTTTTGTAACGAGTCCCACGCTGCTATCTTTCTGTCCTTCTCTCCGCCAGACAACAAAGTCCCCTCCGACAGCATTATGAGGGAGCTAATCCCCTTATTATGTGCCTACAATTAAAACAACATAATCAGACAAATTCAAAAATACATCGCCAACGAGTACGCGAGACATCGTTTCAACTTTTAAGGTCTCACAGAATCAAGGTCCCGGGTTAACAACACTCCATTAGAACTTACTTCGAACTCCATTCGTACGAAGTACGCCCCGTCACTGTCCACGCTGTAAATGGTGATAAAGCCGTCGCTGTCGGCCGTCACCACATCTCCGTCCTGCTCGAACTGGAGGCTTGTCACATTCGTTCTTGATGGCTAGAAAAATTTAAAAAAGGCTTATTTGGACAAATAAAATACCTTTGTAAAATCTTTCAACAGTTTGGGACTGGGAAGATTTGTATGCCTGGGGCTGCAGTACACGAACTGTTTCAAGCAGTTGATATTCGAAATACACGAGCTGCCGCATATTTTTTTTTGTTATTTAAGAACTCTTCACTAACTGCTTGAAGTTCTCGATATCGACAGCTTGTAGCAGTCCATATATTCCCCGCCTATATAGCCCCGTGTACTTACGCTGATTTGCACATTAAATATTCTAATTTGTGTTGTTGGTCCATTGGTAGGTAAGTAATGTAAAATATTTCTGCGTTATGCATAATATTATTCAAGTTCAACGAACTTTTAATTTAAAAAATAGAACTACTTATCATATCAGACAAGCGATAAAGTGGTTACCAAAATGATGTTATGAATTCATTTTTCTTTATTGCTCCAATGCTTAGATGAATTATTAAAGTGAAGATATGTTACTAAGACAACGCGCATGGTTTCACTAAACTAAGTCCAGTGGACATACTTTATAAGCCGTTCGTAATATACCTAATTATTCTTTAAATGGCTATCTTTTCCATAAGCGGTGCTACGTTTTTGTTCGATTAGTATGAACATAAGGTCACTTACATTTTGATAATATCATTGGATGGATGTCGTAATTTTTCTAGTTTACTTACATCCGAAAGGCAAATTTCTTTTTTCGAAAGGCAATGATCCTGAGGCAAATATATTTTTTTATAAATACTTTTGGCGTAACAATTCCTTTAATTTAATATCTCAAGATTTTCACAGGTCTGTGTGAGTAATATATAAGCTGGAAGAAATTGTAAATCACCTATTGTAAAAATCGATGTTCCATTTTACGAGTATTCCGTGCATGCTCATAAATTTGTTTGGAAGCTGTAATTGAGTGATGGGAATCTCACCGGTTTAATGATATCTGTCCTCTCGAAGAAGCCATCCTTTCTCCGGTTCCAGAAGGCCAGGTGGCCTTTGCCGTGTGTGATGAGGAGGTTGTCGTCCAGCGGGTGGAAGGCCGCCCCAGCCATCTCTTCTTGCAGTGTCTGAAAATAGCGAACATGATAAATCCGTAAATATACGTGATTCATCAGCGGCTATTCCCGTACACCGCTAACGTATATTTTGTGATCCATGAAATTAAACTCACATTAATGTGTTAATCTTAAGATTAGTGAGTAAAATCAAAATGTACTTATATAAGAATAATATCCCTTTGCAACCGGCTTTTGATTTTTGATTAAATCATGTCAGAAAATAAATCTGTTTTGTAACCAGTAGTTCACCCAGACCTGTGCCCCCGCATACCCAATTTCTTCCGATTTATAACAAGTTTCTCGTTAACTCCTTAAGTTTTTAAGTTCCAAAAAAAAAGTTATTTTTGAAGACAATATCTACACATTTGTTATGCCGAAACGTTAGTAATATGAAATTCCTTCGATAGAAAAAAATTGGCGAAATAAGCTCCGAAAATGATTAAAAATACGTTTTGTTCTGTTATGTAATATGTTATAGGGCTATAGGCATTAAAAAGTTCACAGTGTATCTTTAAATGCAACTAAAGTAGGTATTTGTCGAGATATTTTTGCTCTATTTCAAACGAGTCGTGTTTTATAAAACATTTTCATCAATTTCTCTTAATTATTATAGTTTTTTTATATTATTTTTAATTTTTATTATTTAATATTTTTTATATTATTCCCTCTTTACAATTTACATATCTCCCTTTCAAACCATCTTTGAACGCTTATTACGGGGCCAATTTACTATCAAAATCAAATATTATCCAAGTCATTTGCTTGTAAATACGGGCAAATAAATGAATTTTTACTCGAAATCGAGTAAGAGTAAATGTAGGTATGTTAGAACCTACCCACCCAATAAATTATCTCAACGTCAAGATCATCATATAAAATTTCGATTTCACGCAGAACGGATTCGTAGTAAAATAAAAAAAATCGATTTAAAAATTATACAAATGTAGACAAAAGCAACTTGAAACTGCTTTACTTGTACGTTAATTCCACCACAGTATAATCTTAGAAGTTATTGAATATTAGTATGTACATGTTTTTCTGTGACCTCGTTCAATACAATACCACTCGCGTTGGTTCAAACAAGTTGCAAGTAAAAGTTTTAAATAACATAAATACATCGTCCGGGAAAAGTTTAAATAAAAATCTTTAAATAGACTTACCGCAACTTTCCCCAGGAGGTGTCCCCATTGCCATTGCCAAACGGACAGTATACTTTCCCTTCCGCCATCTACAGCCAACACGTAGCTGCCCCCATTCTACAAAACAAAAAAACTTTAAAGTTAAATACAAATAGGCTTCCTAACATTCTGCTTTTGGAATTTCACCCCTCAGACGTCAGTAATAAGGACATGTCATATCACAAAGGAAAGTGCTTTGCTGTGGAATTAAAATAACAACCATGAAACATGGTTGACATAATTAACGAAATTGGACACACTTAACGTTAAATCTGCGTATTACTATGTGTTCCAATTTAAGTAACACCATGTTAAAAATGAATGACCCTCTTTCTTATCGCATTTCACACTAATTTGCTTGAGTTGTGATATGTAAATATTATAGTGGGTTTGACACCCGTAAAAAAACAATAAAATTACTGTTTGTACACGTTAAATGCCACGAGTAAGATAAATAAAGGGACGTTTAGATGGTTTGGGCATGTAGAGCAGATGAGTGTAAGGAGAATATATGACGCAAATGTGAATGGTAGCAGAAGTCGGGAACGCTCGAGGAAGACATGGCACTATCCACTGAATCAGACACTTGAGTCGGGCCATGTAAAGAGTAGGAATGTGAATGAGGCAAGGAGTGTGTGTCAAGACCGAATGTTTACAGTCTGAAACAAAGCATTGTTGGGTAGACATACATACATACAAACATTTTTTTTTAAATGGTGCTTCGTATGTGCTACTTTAGTGATTATATTGTAATTTATGTATGTATTGTGTAATAACTATTTATATACAGATGAAACAATCTCCACGACGAAAGTTAGAGAATCCTGGAATTAAAGAATTAAGGGCGTGTGTGTTAACAAATACGTAAGTACTAACCAACCACTAACCACATAAAGTTTCCATTTAATTTACTTCACTAAAATCAAACCTAAGTGTGCAAACAAAAGTCACAAAGCTATCATTAGATGAGCCCTGTACACTATACGGGATAAAGAACCCTTTTTATTTGCAACCCGTAAGACGGTAAGCGGGCTGGTTAAGCGATTTTTCACGAAAGATAAGAAAGTGTGCGTGATATAAACGAATCAAATATTAAACCCTACAGTTACCAATAAATCAAGTTTAAAAGATATTTCCTAAGTACATATACATATTATTAATCTCTCAAGCAATTTAAATCCTTTTCCGTTAGAAGGTTGTATTTTTTAAATTACAAAACTTTTCTTTGTTACAGACTCTGGTGGATTATAAATTTTTCACATAATATTATAAGCACTTTTCGCTTAGTTATAGTTATTAACCTTATTTTATCCGATTGTCTCTTCATAATTGATAAAACTGTTTCATCTTGATTGGAATTTTCAAACTAAACTACATATGTAAGACGAAATAATCGTGTTTCTTAAATAAAACTATAAGATAGAAAGAATTTTTTAAACTTCTAAAAATTTTCGTGGAACTTTTATAAAACCCTTCTAAATAAATATACAAATTATTATTTATAAGTTAATTTAAAAAAAAAACACACATAATAATATGGTACGTATGATTTTATTTAGAAATATTTAACTTTTTTCTGAACACATTAAACACCCATTTTATACAATTCAACATAGCGTGACATTTCATTATTGCTCAGTCAACCTCACAAAAATAATCTCGCTCTGTAAATAATTTTATACGAAATGAATCCAATTTATTATACGCTCTTGTAAAAATTATTTTTTCTCCAATTCAAATGGCAATTGATTTCTTTTCTCATTGCGTCAGCAAAGGTTAACTCTGTAGGTTCAAGCAGTATGATCATAATTGTGGTGCGTGTTGACTGGGGGTAAGATTTCCTCTATTATGGTCGCGTGCTGGGATTGCTGGTGCTCAACGCCAGTACTAGAACAAGGTACCCATTGCTCCCCTGTTGACCTCAATTAGGTTACATCTTCTCAATATGTTTCTCCACAAACCTCTCATTGAACTCTAGTATATTGGTATTATTACAGGCATTGTAAAAATTACAATACCTGATTTCAGTAAAGCCAAAACAGAAGTTAATATTTATTTTATTTATTTATTACAAAATAATAAGTTATAATGTATTATTCCCAGTGAGTTTACAAAACTCATTTCGGCAAATACAACATTATATTAAAGACAAGACAACATAGATAAATTAAAATAAATAAACGCAGAAATTATTTTGGAGTTTCAAAGAAAGAATGTGTCAGTCATTAATAAAACTGCTGAGGAAATAGCTTTTAAGAGCTTTAGCAATGTTTTTTTGTTCATTGCCATTGAAAGTATTAGATTACTAGGTAATGCGTTATATTGCTTCTGTGCAATGTATTGTAAGGAGTTAATTCGAAATTTAGTCGTGTAAGTAGATGACGATAAGTGTATTTGATTTTGTGATCGTGTTTTGTGCAAATAAGTCATAAATGCTTATATACCCGGAGCAAAGTTTTCATTCCTGACAAGGATGGTAAATTATTTGAAATGTTATTGGTCCGAAGGATGAAACCGGTCTAGGTAAAAATTAATCAGTGGAAATAATATATATACTACGTTACTAATAGCGCGGTGAAATTTTTTATTCAATTGGTAAAAGCCCGTGTATGTGAAACCGTACTTATTGAAACATTAAATAGTAACTGATATAAAATAGTTTATGGAAAGATTTATACATTGCTTCTCCAGCCAAAGAGGGTTGTTTATCTGTTGTATTTTTGAACTTGAAATAGTAATAATTTGTCTTCGATCAATGTTCTATATATTTCTTCATTTTAGAGATGTCGTAAAAAAATACAATTTTAGAAAATAAATACAATTAATTACCTTTTAGATTTTTATATTTGAAATAAACTTTAATATTTCAAAAGTGCAATATTTTAATTTCAAAATGAAAAAAAGTTTCCACAGACGTTTTTAATTAAAACTTCGAAATATTGCAGAGAATTTAAAGAGTTTGCAGGGAAGCTGTTACTTCACTTTTATCTCGTTAGTATAATTAATTCATTTTGGATCCATCTTGGCAAAAAATAAACGTTGATTGGTATTTACCTACACATGCATATATAAGGCATTTATGTCTGCCAAAATGTAATGTTGCCAGTTCTTTTTCAGCAAAGTTAGACACATTTTTATTAGTAATAATTCGAAATAGAAATTGTAGTCTTTATGCGATGTGTAACAAAAACACCGTTTAACGGTTGTGAAATGAATTATTAATAATGTGTTCAATTAACTCGAAAACTTCAGCTTAGAGTACTGGTGCTCATAAAACGAAAATTTTCATGTTTTATATCTACCTAATACTCCACTTAATTTATCTTCATAAAATATCTACAGACAGAAAACATTCAAAATATAAATTATTGTAAAATAAGTATTCCACCCAATGTAATATCGATTTGCATAATAATTTCAGTTCTCTGTACTGAGTCCTAGTTAAATATGAGTTACGAGAAAAATGCTAGTATTTTTCAACGATCCCTGTCATTAACTGCACACTTTTTGATGAGGGTTAAACCGACACACCCCTAGTGAAACAGTGAGCTGCAAAATCGTTTGGACACTGGCCAACAAAAAAACTTTAAAAAAAATGTAAATACCGCAAAAGAGTTCACACTGCATCTTGTTAACCGGAGCATATGGTATTACAGTATGTTGTGAAACTAAGGGATATGAGGAGGGGAGGGAGATGGGTAAGAGAAAGTGGGGAAGTACCTGAATATTCAAATCTGGTTACCAAACACGACCAAGGGTTCTAAATGATGGACTTTAACCAAGGCGATACTGAAAGTATCTACCACTCTGGATCTACTAGGACCATTTATTATTTTATGCGAATTTAATGTCAAATAACCAATTTAATTAACAATAATTTATTTGCGTCCCTTTGGATTCGTAGTCGAGGACCTTACTCCTTGACCACGATGGCTGTCTATACAAACATAGTATTATGTTATAAGCTTCTTTGTTGTATTTTCTATTCTATTTTGTTGGATTAGCGCCTTTTTTCTGTTTGTGAACAGGTTAGTAGAAGAATTTGTGAACACCTCGTTAGGAGAAACTGTCTCGAGGTGTTGCATGTTTTAGATAAAATGTAATTCTGCCGTCATAAGTAAAAAACGGTACTTTATTATTTCAGCTCACTGTACACGTAGTTTGTAATAAACTACGTTTCATATTAGCTGCTATGTATTTAACCCATTTCATTGCGAACAATTGTTGGGGTAATTAAGTTTTTATTCTCAGAGTTTAAGTGTTTTGAATAAAAATACGGTAGTTTAAATCTACTTATTTTCCGCATGGCGGCCCCTAATCATTTCTAATTGGCGTACAATATACAAGTACAATTAAGTACGTCAAAGAATACAATACATTACAAGCCGCGTTTTGAGATAAGGTCCTATGAATCGAGAGGTCGCAAGTTCTAATCTCGGGACGCACAAATAAACATAAATATAATTTAATTTACTGTTGACTATTGATTTATTTAACAAAAATTAATTAATAAATATTATTAAGTATATTTTCGGCGCTTTTCAGAGTAGTACCAGCCATAATCAAAACGTTGCTTGAAATGGCTTTAGCCGTATTTGTTGACCAGATCTGAATAGTTTTAGTAATAGCCCAATATAATTTTTGTTTATTGTGTAATTGACTTGAATCTACTTAAATAGTTATGAATTTAGGTGACATTTTTTAAAAATATTCAGTTCAAACACCAAATAATAACTTTGATTCCTATATCAGAAAAATAAATATTTCAAGTCCGTCGGAATGGCCATTATTTTAAACTATGTTGGTAAGAAACTACACGTGCTTATTTCAAACGAGAGGATAATTCCGAAATTAACACGGAAACCTTAAAAATAAATCTTTACCCCAAACGTATTATTAACCCAATTTTGGACAAAACAAAACCCTGAACTGCATGCTGTGATTTGTACACTACTATTTATATTCTATGCGTGGTAAGCCTTTACGTCTTAAGGCTTTAATCCTTGGCTATTAAGTTTCAAGTGCTCAATTCCTGCATATGCAAAGATGTGTTACGTTGTTCGCTTTCCACATTTTATAAACGTATTAAGGATAATATGCAAGGCTCCGACACGGTATACAGTAATTAAGGTCACCGAGAATTTAATCATCAATCTGAGAAATTTCAGTTTTCATTGACATTTTCTCTACAGAAATTATATCTGCGGTGTTCCGTCACGCCGATTTGCTTTTGACAGGCCGTGTGCTGACCAATAGTATGGTCAGATTCTGAACTGTACAGTTTGAATTCACACACTTCAACTGTAATCACGGAGTGCAGTGAGCCGTACAATCGCATTGAAACGTTTGTCTTGTCAAAACCAATGTGTGTACTATCGCCGGCTATTTATCGGAATAATCCCTAAAACGTATTTTATCGCAACTATCGCCATCCAATTCAACATAACGAGTGCTACCGTACAACGATCACCGTTCCAGTGCTGACAGATGATTCTCGAGATGCAGATTTCGTTCGCCACCCGGTAAGCTGACTGTGAATTAACCTTAAAAATTGTGTTATCGCATTCGCCTGTCATAAGCCATAGGCTTTATCCATGCTTTATCTGTGTGGAATATCCCTTCAAAATACGGCTTTCCCAACCCTTGTTCGTTCCTCGAACATCCGGATTAATTAAAATGGTTAAAAGAACACTTTTTTTGGCCAGTATAAAATTTATAATATCTATAAACAATTTGTAAATTTTTAATTATAGCTGATGGCACGAATTCATGCAATACGGGGAGAAGTTACAAGGATTTGAAATTTGAAATACCACAGAAATATTTCAGAATAGATTAGAAAACATAGTTTTCTTTTGTAATAAATCACATACCGTAGAATTTATAATTAAACTTTTATTTTGTTTTCTCTTACCTTTGATTGACCGACGTAAATTATAATCATTTAACCAATACAATAGTTCGTAATTCTTTCTATAGTTCGGTCGTTTCGTATAGTTAACCATTAGATAGCATAAGCCATAAATTCAAAATAAAGGGCCTAATAGCCATTCCAATGCTAAGAACGACCACGGCTCAGCACCGCTACTTGTATTTAGGTGTGAAATGGTACAATATATTATTGTTCAAAAACAAAATTAAGGTATTCGAAACTTTGAAATATGAACAATTCAAAAGCAAATTAACTCCCTTAAATTGAATAGTGATATATTGTACCCTTAATATACGTTTACTTAATCTATACTATCTAGCATTTAAAAAATATTGTTTTGTCATAATACTAATTCTCTAAAATTGTGTAAATTGAATCATGTTTGTAGTTAGTTTAAATATTGAATGTTAATTTGTGTGTACGTTTGTAGTTATTTAACAAGACTTTGAATATTGTTTACACATCGCCTTTAAAGCATAATTTTTGTATAATATACTTAATCCTTCCAATTCAAAACACGAGCTCCTGGAGCTCACCTTATGGAATAGTAGAATAATTATGCATACTGTTATAATTTTAAATCTTGTATTATCATTAAATAAATAAACAAAAGGTTTGAAAGAGTTTCTTTCATCATTTCAGTTTTGTGAAACAATTGGCCAGTAATGATATAACAACAGAACTTGAATAGAATCTTCACAAAACTTGAAAATCAACATTGATATTAGATGAATTGTTCAAATTTTGCGAAACAACCTGTGCTAAGAAAGAAGGGAATGAAGTCACAAAACTCCGAGCTCTGGAGCATTTGAATGTTTTGACCCGATGCCACAAGATATTCTTAACGGTGACAAAATGATAATTCATGACATCTTTAAAAAGTTATATAAAGTCATGGAAATTGATGAAACAAAAACTTTATTTACGGGTTTTGTAGGTTAGGTTAGGTTAGGTTAAGTTAGGTTTAATTTTTTTTCATAGATTCTAATGACTCTATATCACTTTTTAAAGGTGTGTTGAATTGTCACTGTGTTGAGTTATCATGGAACCAATCCTAACATATCGGTCCTTCAGTAATTTCATCACATTTGTTCAGTTTGCAATGCTTTCTGTGTATTTCAAATGGGCTATAAACATCTTATTTTCTTAATTTTCCGCAAAAAAAACTCTTTTTACGACACTAGATAAAAATATCTTTCGGCTGAATGCATTTTAAATAAACATTACCATTTCCAAATAATAAATAATAAATTTGAAAAAAGTTGTAAAAAACGCTAACCACATTTTTACTTATTTTTTTTACTCCAATCGTAGAAAAATTGAGAGAACTCGATATTTTGAAAGTACATTCGTTTTTTTGGAGAATTGGTAAGCAAACTGTACCTTCACTTTTATCTCGTTAATAGAATAAAAAAATTAGAAATAACTTTTAAAGTAAAATTGATTGTTACGATAGGGGTACGAAATATGAATTATTCATTTTGGCTATTTTAAGGATTTTATTAATGGTATCCAGTAAAAATATTTGAGGCACACTGGAAAGAATTATTATTTTTCTTTTTATCATCAAAAATTTATGTTTATCTTCATGATAGAAAAAAAAACATTTTTATAAAATATGGACGCCCTCAAACGCTGGAAGGGTTAAATGCTAGTTTGAGGCTAGATAACCAACACTTACCAGTTGTGAGAAAGCCACAGCAGCCACGCCGACCTCGAACTCGCCCATGCCGAAGACATAGAGGGTCTGAAGCGTCTCCGTGCTCCAGATGCGGATGTGTGCCTGGGTCTTGCGCCCCCTGCCAGCCCTCTGGCCCGATGCGACTAACTCACGAGATGGGTGGAGTTCCATACTAAGAAAAGAATAGAACAATTTAATTATAACCGACTGAAATTCATCAAGTAGGACTATTTCTCTATCAATATTTTCTATGGTAGTTTTTACATTCACAAAGCGTAATATCAATCAGGACGTAAAATTCTTCTTCTTCTTTCGTATGTTGGGGGGGTCAGAGAGGGACATCTAGGTCTGCGAGCCAGTCTAGGGCCTCAGGCGTCGCCATGTGGACCTCATCAATCCCGCCGGGGAATGAATGGAGCGGGCATTCGTTGACTACATGTTCGGTGGTCAGCACCGCACCACATTCACACATCGCCGACTGTTTAAGGCACCATCTGTGTATCATGTGGGCACAGCGGCTATGGGAACACCTTAACCTATTGATGGCGGACCAGGTTTTGCGAGGCAATCAGAACCCAGGCTGTCTCTCGGTGGGGTCCTGTATGAGATGGGCATTTCCCACGTTGGCCGTTTGCCACTCAAGTTTCCTCCTATCTTCTGGGGTGAGAGGTAATCGGAGGAGTCTCTCAGTAACATAAGTATCAAACATCACACTCGAGGATTGGCAAAAGATAAGCGACCTTTGCTTCTTTTTTTATGTGCTCAACTGATGCGAACATCTAAGTCTAGTCATTTTAAGAGTACCTACTTGAAACACTAGGCATAAGGACCTATTACAATGTCACCACAAACTAATTATGTATCAAACTTGCAAATACCATAACAATGATATCGACATTAATAAATTCGATGTTTAAAATATACTTAAACATTTTTTTGTCAAGATATTATTTAAAAGAATTTCAGTTTATTATTTTATTTTTATTTTATTCAGTTGCAAACCACTGTAATGTAGGAAATAATGTTTTGCAACTATCGTTTGGAACAGTTGCACAAAAATGTAACCATTTCAATTTACAGAATATAAAAGCCAATGGGCATACAACATTAAAGAGTAAATAAATAAAATAAAGTATGACGTTAGTAAATAAGATAGCATAAAAGATTTTAAAAATTCGTTTTCAAAACTTGATATCTTTAATATGATGTTCCTTATTTTAGGCGAAATTTGATGACACCATTTTTAAATCCGACAATATCAGCAAAACTACAAGCGACACGTTGACGGCAGACCCCTGCATTGCTATCGCAAATGTGATCCATTTAGTTTCACAGTCGATAAATTCTAATTCTTCGGTCAATTAGTTAGACCGTCGCTGAAATTTTCTTCATCTCACCTTAAGGCGATGAACTACGTCGTGTAATATTTTAAATCGAGCCGTTATCAATAACACCCCTTTATTCTATTGTTAACAGACAGATTGCCAACTCTAATGCACAGACGCAATGAAGGCAAGCTGATCCGGTTTAACTGGTATTTTAATGGAATCTGCTCTAAAGAGCTAGCAGCATTGATCCCCTTGACTAAACTCGAACAAACTCGACGTACAAGAGCGGAACACCCAATCACAGTTGAAATTGGCTTCACGAGAACGGGTCGCTTCTTCGACTCATTTTTGTGTAAGACGGCTCGAATGTGGAATGATCTTCCGGAATTTGTCCTTCATATAATCCGGGCCTCTTCAAGACCCACACTGCTTTTTCACTGCTTAGAAAGAGGCGCTCTTGTGAGCTATCACAAAAAATTTCGTTTTTCATTTGATTAATTTAATAGTAATAACTAAAAAAAATGTGACAAATTATGTTAAGCTTTGTTAAATTCTGCAGCAATGGACAATATTACGTTAAATGCTCCTGGTAACTAGGCAAATTTGATAGCACTATTACTTGACAATCTAAAGGGACGTTAATATTATTATGGAATTTAACAATTTAAGGAGATGCACTACGTCGTGTAATATTTTAAATTGAGCCACTATCAATAACAACCCTTACGTAGATGGCGATAAGGTTTAAATTCCCGCTTAACACCATCCGCCTGTTTAGATTTATGCAAGAAAAAAACATGGCCAAAGAGTGCCTTTTATTTTATTTTGTGGATGTTCAGGCATAAATATTTAAATTTTTTTCTATCATTTTATAAATAACTTAATTTGCCACATTATACAATAAAATCATAACCGAAAATGGGTTCGTTAGTAGAAGATTTTGAACTTTAAAGCAGTTTTCATGGGCCTCTACATTATTTTTTTCTAGGCTTATAAAAAGACTTATCTAAAAAATACTCGATTATTTCAAAGGCAAAGATGTATTCTACTCGCAGTATTTAATTAAAGCATCTGAAACATTTCTAGGCGACCAAATTTTCAAAAAAAAAAACATGATTTTGCATTACTACGTATAGCATCGCCTTAATCTTATGCGCTTCGCTCCGCAAGAATAAGATAATGACGAAGGGATTTACCATTGTATGTCCTCAGTGTGTCCTATGTAATGTCTCTGCGCTTCCTCATCCCTGTCATACATAACTGCCACGGCCGCCACAAAGTACAGTAACTCCCCTGTTGGCAGCACCCAGAGATTGCGGCGAGAGTCTGTCCCTCGGTACCCATAACTGTACTTATTGTTAAGGAAAATAACCAGTATGTACCTGAAGTTATGACTTCACCTTTATGAAACAGGTTTACAATAAATTATAAGTAGAAATCAACGCATTCAGGAACATACGAACTGCTTCCAATGGCCTGGAGCTAGCGAGACTATGGCGTCCCAACTTATTTTGACCGGTCGGTGGCCGAGTTGACATCGCGCTTGGGTCCCACTCAGGCGTAGTGTGTTCAATTCCTCGGCTGGCTAAGTCCTCCATCACAACACAAGCAACATTTTCAGCTTACTGTGATGTTAGTTGGAGATTTTCAAATATTGTCAGCTTTTTCGTAATCCGGGAATGTTTGTCTTTCTTTAAAAAAAAAAAAAAATAAATAAAAAAATTATTATTGTAATAATCATTTTCTAATGTAGAAAAACTGTTAGGATAAGTTACTATGTATAATTGTAAAATTATTATTTTCATGTGTATTCATATTATATATCTTGTATTTACGTAGTTAGAAAGTGATATATTTCTTTAACTATGATGGAACGAGGAGATGGGGGGGAGGACGGCAGTGGGTACCTGGCTATTCACATCTGATCACCAAACATGGATAAAGCCATTTTAAGCAATGTTTCAATTCTGAGTGGTGGTCTTTCACCAGAGCGATACTGAGAGAATCTTCCGTTCTGGAACGTGCTGCTAGTACACGATAGATTATTTTAAATGATTAATTGTGAAAAACAGAAATTCATAAAATAAACTTTACTTGCGCACACCGGGATTCAAACCCGCGACATTTGAATTGCTAGTTGAGAGACTTACCCCTCAACCATGGAAGCCATTAAGAAACGATGCTAAAATAAGTATCAAACAAATGCTTGAAAAATGTTTTTTGTCACAAAATATAACTAAAAGATACGCAAAGAAACGTATTGAATCTGAAAGTAAAACACATTTTACACATCTGCCCTGATGAGGATACTGTCATGCTGCCAGATTGTTAAAAAAATTACATTTAAATTTTTCAAGAGGTTAACTTTTTTAAAGATTTATACAACTGATAAACAATATTTTACCATATATTAATGTTAGTTTATTAGTTATGTAAATTTGAAACACGTTTATTAGTAAGGCCCAAAGTATTCAAGGGAAGTATGTTGTAAATCGGTAGAAAATGTGCAGGATCTTAAATGCCATGAAATTAATTTTAAAAAATCTATTTAATTGAGAAAATCCGACTGCCTTCATTGAAACAATACGTCATCAAGTTTATTGCGAAGTTACGAAATTTAAATTATGCCTAAAACCTGATGATCGAAGCCAACAATGGAAATGTGCCAATTACTCATGCCAGGTAGATTAAATAAAGTACAGTCTAAAAGTGAACCCATTACCGGGAACTGCATGCAGATTGGATATTTTAAGAATATAAGCTGCATAAGCTTAACTGTAATAAGGCATGTGTAGTCGTGTACATATCTATAGATGTTTAGAATTAACATGCCCCTCAAATTATTATAAAATACTCCACACAAAAAATCACTTACAAGATGAATTTATGTAGTAAATGTAATTTAGTGTGAAATGTGAACTTTTCGTTATTCAAATTATTTCAAAAGTACCTATTCAAGTATTTAATTTAATTTTTGCTTCTTATTTATATTAGGATTTGTTGATTTCACACAAACCCATGTGGGAATGGCCTCATTGTTAATCGATAAAACCGAGGTACGTACGAGGCCCGCCAACCCTGCCAAAATTCGATCGTTTTGACGGGCTTTTAAACTGTCAAACCTTGAATATTACTCAACGACGCGTTTACATAAAAAATAACTGGTGTTTAAGTTAGAAGGTATTCATTAAAAAAATAAAATTGATCGAAACTCCTTATTGTTTTGAATGATTGTAAAGGATACACCCATTCAAGTTGCAGCTTCTTGTCGGGCGGCGAATTGTCGACAGGCGCGTGGTGGATGGGCGGGTAGAATGTCCTGCGCAGTCCTCGAATCGTCACCCGCACAGGCTCTTCCTTCAGCACCTCCAGGAGTGTGTAGTCTGCTAGTTAGGACAAACAATTCAGTCATCGTCAACTCTGGGAAGGACTAATTAAGATTGGGAAAAAATGTTCAACAATTTTCCCAATCTTAATTAAGAGTAACGTGTGCGCGGCCTTTTTCATACAAAACTTAATTTCGGATTTGAGGCCATAATACCTAAGCAAACTGAAAATATCTCTTTTTAATCTAAATGTTTAGCATATTTCTAGTACGGATGTGTGCTATTTTATTTATTTGTGTTTTAAATATAGAAATATGTGCGATAAAAAATTCAATTTTGCGTGATTAGAGACAACTTTGGGTTTTTAAGTAAATTGTAATTATTAAAAAAATAATCTTCCCATACATACAGATTTAATATAATGATAATTATTTAATTTAATTATGTTTGCCAAACAATGTACATGTTTATAAACTATTAGCACACACGAAGATGTGAGCTAACTTAAGATTAATAAATAAATAAATAAAATAAAACTTTATAGAAACAGCGTTTTTGGGTAAAATTTTTATTTATAAATTCGATCGTTTTAATTTTGAATTTTGGATATGTCCAACAAATTTGTTTTCTTTGTAAATCGGTTGTTTGTGATTTAAATTTACTTCCATGAAAATGTTTTTTTAAATCATCTTAATTTTTTATTTTATATTATATCATATTAGTAGAGGAAACAGAGCAACATTATTTTCTAAATAATCATCATTAACTCACAAATAATTGGCAAAGTTGTTGATAAAATCATTAAAAAAATATTTTATAGCATATATTTTAAAATTTAAAACACAAATAAATAAAGTTGCTCATATCCGTACTAGATATTTGCTATACTTCCGGTTCAAAAAAAAATTGTTATGTATTTTGGTCTCAAATCCAAATTTAAGTTTTATGAAAATAGTTTCCCTTAAGGCTACAATATTACAACAAACATTGATACAAATGTTTGTGAAAACATGAAACATTGGGGCAGGGCCACTATGTTTTTGTTTTCCGTGGCCGATTAAAAAACAAAAAACGTTGTGGCCTCGACCCAATGTTTTTGTTTTTGTTTAATCTTTTGAAAAGGTTTTGTCGTTGAACCTCGTTGAACGCCATTGAACCTCCAATATAATTTAAAAATAAAAAGTAATATATAAGTATTTATTCGAATTAGAACAGAAAATAAACATTTTGAACAAAAAAACAACGTGAAACTTGGCGCCACAATGAGCAAATATATGCATTAGAACTTTCAATAAATAATAAATCTATGTTATTTAGAAATAAATTAATCAACGCTAGCATTAATCACACCAATTAAGCATGCACTCGTCACCCCTACGTAGTGATACCACTACAACCTCATCGTTCAATTCAAAAGTGAATTTTTAGCTTCTAGCTTATATGAAACGTTTACTGCGCGGCGCGGGAACTTTTCTGCTCCCTTATCAGAGCGCGGGACATGAATGAAGAGACAAGAACGAAACCGGATGTCGTTACTTTCCCGCTGTGACACGGCGAGCCACCGCGCACCGTGCCGTAGCGGCCTACGTCATACTCGTAGGGGTAGTCGCAGTCATACTCGTAGTCGTAGAACCCAAGTCCCACTCGTACAAGTCGCTTAACGTAGCCTTTTTGTAGGTTTAAACGTGTTCAGTTGAAATCTCACCAAGAGAAACCTTTTTTTAAATCTAAATTTGACTGCTAAAATCCGGTATTGTTAGTAGTACCTAGTACTTTGGAATTTATGAATGCATGTTATGTTTAATTACGTCAAATAACGTTTGCGAGAAGATGTCTGGGATATTTATTACTACGACAATCATGAACAGTAAATATAATATTATATAAATACAATAAAAACTAACAATTTTAATTTTGTATAATTGTCGCCCTATATAATTGTAAGTATAAAAGTTCTGAATTTTCCTTCGATTAATTGTTTATTCATTAAAAATTGCCGAAATTTACGTCTTGATTGAAGGTGCATGTAATATTCAACGTAGGTTTCAAATAAATTGTATTAATTTATTTAAAAAAATAAGTTTAAAATTATAAAATAAAAAAAAATAAGATTAAAATTATAAATTATAATAAGATTAAAATTATAAATTATAATAAGATTAAAAATAAAATTATTAAGAAAAATAAAGGAACTAGGGATGTAACGATGCATTGAATCAGTTTCCTTGGGAAAATTTATCGACAAATTCATTTAATTAAAGTTAATGTATTCCTTACTTTAATTTAGACTGTTGTAGTGATATAACATCTTTCCTGCATTACAGCAGTTCACATGACGTAGTGTTTGGTATTATGTGCCCACTAAACTACCGGATATACATTTGAAGAGTTAATACAAGGAAGTGTATAAATTAATACAGATATAATAAAACAGATAACAGCCCTATTCAAAATGATCTCGGTTCAAAGATAAACCTAAAAGATGCGTATATTTTATACATAAAATATCTGATGCAGATATTTTTGTTTGTGTATAGCGTAGGCCCTACCCGATAGTATTATATACACCAGTGACGTCAGTAGCGAGATTAGCATAAACGTAGCAGCGTTCGTAACACTAGATTTTCGGCGGGCCTGGGGCAACACGAAGGTTGAGCCTCGCCAATTTGGACGAGGAATTCGCCCGTGTCCGCTCAACTACCTGTCAAGTTTTATACTATGTAGTTGTGGGTCTATATGCCAGCTGCTTTATTATGTAATTGTAGTTGTTGGTCTCTGTGCCAGCTGTTATACTATGTAGCTATTGTTGAAGGTGTCATGTTTTATACTATATAGTTGTAGGTTTATGTGCCAGAAGCCAGGTGTTATATTGTGTAGTTGGAGGTAGATATTAAGCGCCCATATATATTTTAATAATATTCGTTCGTGTGTGAATTCACTACTGTATTCGAATGGAAATTTTGTTGTGACGCAAACGAATCTCGTTTCGTATTCGCAAACGTTTATTGATTGTAGGGAGGTGTTTCGAATTAAGAATGAAGTTGAGTAAAAAGGGAGAATGATTTTAACTAAAGTGAATTTTAGGTTTTTTAATTTCATCAAGGTTCAAAAATTAATAATATGAGATTGACTTAAGACCCTATTTGGTGTCGTGACCCATGGGATGAACCCTTGTAAGGTTAGGTTATTTATATGTTACGCAAACCAGAGATATAAGACAAAATGCTTCCCTTTTTGCGACAATTTCAAAACAAACTATCAGACCTACACATCTCTGTGCGACGATTTTGCATTCACCCCCACCAACCATTGACGCATGTCACAAAACAGTAAAATCGCCCCATGACCTATTTATATTTACATATACCTAAAATTTGTAATCTTCACCATATTGATGTATTCAATATATCGGTGTATAACTGTTTTATGGAGACCACGAAGAAATAAATACATCGTCTGCAAAATTTTGGTAATAGATTTGGGAATGTTGAAGACATATTTAGAGATTCCGTCAGATATGAAACGAAGTCCTCATAAATACTTTGCTGAAATTATGACACTGTAATGATGTCCAAAACGTTGGATAAAGAAGGAGGTAGCGCAACACGGCATAATATCCCAAAAATAAATCACCAACATAATTAGTAATTATTTATAAAACGTTGTAAAAGTGTTTACACTAATTAATGTGCAGTTTGTTTCAACCAACCTGATGTCCTGACGATCTCGCTCTCGGGCGCGTAGAGCACGCGGGGCCTGCTCTTGCTGCGCGCGCGGCGGGCCCGGGCGGGGGGCTCGTCCGCCACGGCAGCCACGGCGGCGCGCGAGCGGGAGCGGCGCATGGGCGACTCGCCGCCCCCGCCGCCCGCCACCGAGCCCGCGGTTACTGCTCCCGGGCCCACCGCACCCACGGTGCCCACTCCCAGGTAGAACGTCTCCACGTCGGCGAACTCGTTGCGCAGTTGGGAGAAACTGCGAACCTGCAAATATTGCTGACTTTATAAATGGAACATAATCCAACATACCTAAATACCTATAATGTCAGCTGTTTTGGGATATACCAAATATCCATGATGTTTTAAAGCGATTTCAATGATTATGTACAAAAAAATTGTTTGAAAGACATAGCCAGAATGGCTTGCGATACATATCAGTTTAGAAGTGATCTTGTAAAGGCGACACAAGACTAATAACGGCGGTTGGTTCACATTAATTAATTCCGACGAAAGAGGGAAATATTTATTACAAATAAACTGTAAAACACCCATTTGAGTATTATTCCTCAGTTAGTTAAAGAACCGAATTCCAGTGTTGTAGGGTTTTATAAATAAAATAAAACTTAATTATCTAAATGTACCCAAATAAAATATTTTTTTCGTATGCACTTATAAGTTAAATGCAGTTTTTTTTCTAACTAATATAAATGTTTCTGTTAAATAAAAGCACTGTTTATTGTGTTACTCCCATTTATTAACCACTTCCTTTCATTTTATTTATATTATAAAACGAAAACGCTTAGATCACAAGCCGCTCGTTCAATGAATATTTGAAGGGAAGAATAGTATCAGAAAACAAAAGAACAATGATTACCATTGTAAAATAGGAATCTACTAAATTGACAAACAAAATAACTAGCTTTACGATCGAAAACAAAAGAACAATGATTACCATTGTAAAATAGGAATCTACTAAATTGACAAACAAAATAAACTGACTTCTATGGTAAAAGAGTATTTACTATTAAAATAAATCTACTATTATTGTTCTAATGATAAAGCTGAAGAGACATCTATTTACAATATATGCCGTTGAAATTAAAAGTTAAAAAAAATGAATGTGTAAGTTTATAAACCATAGGATCCGACCAACTACAATAGCAGTTATTTATCAGTGAAACCTTGACTACCTTCAGGTGGACTGTAATTTGTAGTATGTATAGCTAGGTTTTAGAAGTTCATTTACTGTCAATTATTTCAAATCTATTTTCAACAATTATATTTGGCTTTGAGATATTTACAAAAGATTACCCGCCTTCTAAGAGTTAAATATTAAGATTATATCTGTTTCCTGCCGAAAAACAGTCATGTGACGGCTTTGTAGGACTACCTGTACATAAGAATATTTTGATTGTAATAATAATTATTATGTTTATACAAGTAAACAAAAAATAAAAACTTAAAAACGCCCCAAAAAAAATTGAGTACGTATTTCGTTGCCATCGTGTTAAATAAACCTTTTCACACCTGAAATCACATCTTTTTATGCAGTTCTGAAAATGACGTTAATTTTCTGTAGATATTATAGTTTTGTAATCACAAGAACAAAATTACTTAACTTTAGGTAAAATTTCTTAACTCATATTTACTTCAGACTTATTATGTTTGTTAATGTTAAAGTCCTGCTGGGTGTAAATAAATATAAATTGATATAATTTGCAAGGTCGTTTAGTGTATGGTTATGCGTGTGACCTTGGGAACGTATTATCAAATACCAGTGAGAGTTCATTCAACATTCTACAAAGGGTGCACAATGCCAGACATGTCAAATTTTTTACGTTTTTCAGGTGAAAATGGTCATTCTATATAGTTTGTGTTATGTTCCGAATTTATTGAAATGACCTTAATCGCCCCAGAATTCTATCCTCCAAACTTATTGTTCGTAGCAACATGAAAAAATGGTAAGTTCGAAATTGCTCGCGATTCGAGTTGGTAAAATCACCGATTTACTTAACAATTAAGGTCAAAGCTTGAAAAAATATTAACGAAAAAAGTTATTTGAGCCCCAAACGATCAGGTTGTCAGATTCTTTTATACTGATTGCACAGTAAATTAAGTCCGCAAAAATCTATCGATCCAGGCTTTTTGTACTTCTCAACATATTGCTTGAGCTTAGAAGGTTTAAAAATATGATTATGGCGCTGATGAATTATATGGGAAAATGGTGTTATTTACCTCTTGTCCATTTACAGCAAACATTCTTTTAGCTCCGCTCATTTTGAGAACTTGTCCCAAGTCTTCCAGCACTTCTTCAAAAGGCTGGGTGGTTCTTAAATTTAGTAGTACTCGACACTGAAAACATCAAATAAAGCCGTTAATCAATTATTGATAGCGATGGTTCAAAACGAGATATCATTATAGTGTTACATATATGTGTTTACGCCAACCAATTAAAAATGTTCAATTATAGGTTTACCTATCTCCATGCCAAGTACATAATATTCTAATGATTTTCGCACAATTTTTAGGAGAAACTAAGATCATCTATATGCGATAGATTTCCACGAAAGGTGTGAAAAGTAAATACAACTGAAAGAATAAGTCTCCAGTACCTACTCCAGTACTAAAAAGAAATAATGATCCTCTTACTTAAATAGTACCAGTATATTTTTTAGTGTTATATAGTTAGTAGTAATAATTAAAATTATTTTCAAAAATTTAATTTTTCGGGTCTCCCGAAAACGCACCAAATCTGTGGAGGTGAACAGTGACGTCACGAGTCACTTTCTCAAAAAGCCTACTTTTTTCAAATTCCCCACAATTTCCTTTACCTCGAAAATTAGAACAATATTCTACTGAAATTCGCATTTATTTTTTGTTATCTAGTTGTTTTCCGATTTTCTCTTTTGTTTAGGCTTTCAAATTTTTTTTTTGAAAAGTTGCCTTGAAAGAAAACTAAATATAGTATGATCTCACAATTATTGTAAATATTATTTTTCAATATGGTTGGATAATCAGAAATGCCCAGAATCCCCTCATTTTCCCACAAAAATGTTCTCCCCGCAAATAACCTAATTGTTGAAAATTTTTTTAAATTCCCCGTAATTTGGGGAATTCTGCAGGAATTGGCAACCATGATATGAATATTGTAGACCATAGATATATTACTCGTGTAGACCGATTGTGATGAATCAGCAGATTTAATCGTACCAACCAAACGGTTTGTTTTATTCGTTTTTTAATGACGCTTTATAAATTCTGCATATAATAATACACAATAAAACTTATATATTCAGAATAAGCGTTTTTTGATCTATATGAATGCATTTATTTTTAAGCCATAATATTTTTCACCGGAGTTCCTTATTGCGTGCCTACATTTGATCGAACGGAGGCTGCAATCTAAAAAAAATTTCACTTTTATGTAAATTTATCATCTTTATAAGCGATGTATTTTGGCAGAGAATAATTAATACACTTTTTTAACCATTTTAAGCAGAAAAAATGACCAAGCTGTGTAGTTATAATTGAAAACCTATCATTACTGCAGCTAGACCGCAAAACAAAAGATGGTGCGCAGATGCCGTCTCTTGCTATGTGCAGAAAGGGCGTGATTTATTGGTAGTTCACTAGCGTTCGTTGGTGACTTGCCACGCCGCACGCGCTTCCCGGAAAGATTTTTAGTTTCGGTCAAATAATAGGTTGTAAAGATTCCCACCTGTACTGTGTGGTCCATATTGTTGATGATCCGTATGACCCTGCCCGCCGAGGGCTTGGTGCCCCCCGCTACGGGCAGGTCGGCTTCCACCACGGATGTCTTGCGCGAGGGGGCTCGCCCCCCCCAGCCCTGCCCCACGCTGGGGGCCCCGTACCATACTCCATTCTTCTTGCCGTAGCTGGCCGCCTAGAATAAAAATATCTTAGATAGTAAGTTTGTGGGTAGAAAGTATATTTTACTCTTGAAATGTTTTATCACGTAGACCATAGGCCCAAAGTAATTGTTACAGTTTGCAATTATCGTTAAATTATCGATCGGCTCTTTTCATTAGTTCTATAATTTTATTCAAGCATTGAATTCCAACATAATGATTTCACATATTATGTCGATAGTTTTCACTTGTAATTTTGTCTTCTTTTTTCTGCGTATTTTTTTTATATTTTATTCTTTATAACTAATGAACGTTTATTGTTAAAACATGCATAGTTTGAAATGTCCGTTGTTATGCCCACAAAATGATACTAAACTTTTATTGACAATTTGCCAAAGCTTGGCATATAAGTTCTATTGTTTAAAAATATAATATCAGTTAAAATATAATTAAAAAAGTAATATATATATTTTGTAAAAGAAATTGAATTTTTTTCGCGAATTGAATTAAATAATGAACAGTATCATTGGATTAAATAATGAATAGCATCATTGGATTAAATAATTAATGGTATCATTGGATTAAATAATAAATAGTATCATTGGATTAAATAATGAATGTAAGTATCAATGATGAAAAATTTGATGACTTGCATTGTTAGAACACGGTAGATAGGTAAGCAATAGATTATTAATAGGTAACAATCATTTGCAATACCTATTGGTTAAAAATGTATACTTCATTTTCCGATATTCCTTGAAACGTTCATGTAAAGTGAGGGTATATTTTTGAAAAGAAAGTTTTGATAGATGACTATGGTAATGACTTGAAGCTCGCTTACATAAATATCTTAAATAACTCTCCATTTATAAAAAAATAATTTAACGTGTGTGAATTTGTGTCATGTTCTAAACTCAAGGCCTGTAATAAAATAAAGCATATTTGTCATAGAAAAATTAGGTTCTAATTTACTATCAAAAACATAGTAAATTAATAGCGACCTTGGTACACGAAGCTTTGCATAAACAATCAACTAATTTTAATTACGGTTGATTTATGACGAATGATTTGTTTAATGGTGGCATAGTATTTATCTACGTAGTTAATGACTTTTTAAAACATTTGAAAATTAATTTAGTCACTAATATTATTCCGAAAATGCGGCAAACCCTTTAACGACACAAGCGAAAATTAAAATAATCTAATTTAATTCGAACTTTTGTATGAAGATTTTCATGATTTTTCAGTTTGGCCGTTTGCGTAGGGATATCTTGAAAATCTTCTTACAAAAAATCAAATAAAAAAAAAATCGTTCCTTTTTTTAATATTAGCACTCTTTGTAGACCCAAAAATCTCTAAAAATGAGTTAACTTATAGGTGGAATTTTTTTCTGTTAAAAAAATCGTATTGATTTTTATTCCGGGTGCATATTCAAAAAGTAGTCATTAAAAAAACATAACTATAAATATAAACGTTTCAATAGATGTTATAAAAATAAACATGCTCTACAATCTTTAACGTAGATTTCCTCTTTTCCTGGTACAATTATCTGCCGCAAAAAAGATATTTGCAAACTAATTCAAAAGTCCTAATCAAAAAATCTTCCAAAATACCAATTATGGATACATAGGACATTAGGTACATATATAAATCTAAGCATCTCATATCCAAGATCTTGAGTACGAAAATGTGTTACTGTTGCATACTAATATAGTACAGGAAAAATATCAAAAGTATCAAATGCACATAATAAATGCCAAAATTCATGTATTTATAAAACTTTGATGTTAAATTTATCTTGGCAGTGTAAATTAAGATCTGAAGAGTCCACCCAAAAAAAGAGGTGGAACACCAATAGAGGAGGATGGGATGGGGAGTATTTTTGAAAAATACATGTATACAAACTAGCTATCGTTTACTATATTTTATTCAATATTTGATTAGATGAGACAGGTCAGTGAAGAAACGTAAAAAGTAAATAAAATAAGTAATTAACCCCAGAGGCCCTAGAGTCTACAGGGGTGTTCTATCACTTTGTTTTGGGCGCATTTCTTTTACATTGCCAAGATGTATGTATGGCCAAAGTTTTATATATGAACGAATTTTGTCATTTATCAAATCCTATTTTACCCACAGCGCTAATACTCAGGCGCCTAGAGTATGTACAATATACATGGAAAACACAAGTTGGCTAGGGGGGTAATCGTTAGAAACGTAACTTCCTGGTGGCTGGTGCCTGGTCCCTGGTTAACGGAGAGCAACTTAATGTCACTTGTCACTTGCAATGTAAGCGTGAGATAGAGGCTGACTGTGGTTTCGTTTTATAAACGATGCCTATAAAATAACGGATCTCTCAGAAGCAAGACCACGTGAACAGAAAGTATTTAAGACGTAAGTGGTGCGAATATTTCATATATATGGCTGCATTAACCATAATCAGACCACACAAACGCAGAATCCTTGTTCAGTCACGAGTTCCTCTGTCTTTCTCCTCTTCCGCGCCCAGTTATGAAATAGTGAAGTTGGATTGATTAAATGATATGATACCTGTGGTTGCATCATTGACAGATGACTGCAAACGCAGAATACTCCTATGGTTTCGGCCTCTGATGGGAAGACAACCCTCAGCTATCAAATAGTTAATAAAATAGCAAGTGGTATACCACTAACAATACCTGTGGCTGCATTGTCGACAGGGAGACGACAACGAATGCAGAATCCTCGTCACTGTCGATCATCAAGTCCTCCGGCTCCGGCCTCTGGTGCGGGTAGAAGTGACCGGGCCCCCCGCCCCAGCGCTGCACGGCTGCGCCCCTCGACCCACGTCGCCCCCAGCGACCCACTTCCACCCAGCCGGCCACGCTGTCGCTACTACTGCTGCTCACGCCGTCGCCCAGGGTAATGCTCGGGTAGGGCGGCGAGCTGGGCCGGGACACCTTTGCGGTTATGAGAACCTGCCCCCTTAACCTTTCTTCAGGTTTTATGAGCCTTTACAAAAAGCTCAAGCGTGTGCAGATGGCGACTGGGATTTTTATGATTTCTGACAACCTTGGATTTACGTTTCAAGTTTTTATGTTATTCAGTTACAGAAATTCTGTGTTTTTCACTTCTATTCACGTCTCCACAATCCAATCTTGATAAATTTAATGTTTTTTTTATTATTATTTTGTACGTCCACTTCCTTGAAGTTTATGCACTGCTTTTACGAACTTTTCACAATAATATACTGTAACGTGCTATAAAATATTTGCTGGCGTGATAATCCCTTCCCTTGTAAATAAAGTTTTTATTATAAAATTTACCATGACGCAGTTTTTCAATTAAATAACATAATGCGTCAAAAAAACCTAATTGTCCATCTTTCGACAAAAAATAAGAATATATTTTTCAACTGCATAGACGTTTTCTTTATAATTGAAAGAAACGTTTTAATGATTAACTAGCTTTATTTGTTTGAACCTCGCCAACACGCAACATTATACATTCGCACACTCGTACCAATAATGTACTCAAAGGTACATCACGCCGAATACAATACATGTACAGCCAGTAGGTTCCGTGTATGTGTAGGTGCAAGGGGCCTACGGCTAGCTAGCTACGTCCGCTACAAAATCACTTAGAAAGCTACGACGTGATTCTAACGCCTACGGGCTGTAAATACCGAAATTCGAAAATATGAAAGGGCCTGGTGCTTAGAAACTTAGATCAATCTTTATAATTTATAACCCAATAAATATTTATGTGGTCAATTTAAGAAACGGTGTTGACATTTATCCGGGTGGAATCTAAATCGATCCATCACGGAAAAATGCAAATCTCGTAGTTATACACTTATAATTGATAGCTAAAGTAATTCTGAAAAATTTTCAGAATTCTTATGCAAAGAATATTATAATATATACGACAAAAAATGTCATGGCTGATGGTTGGTAACAGATCATTATATTCAATTATGTATAGTTAAAGGAAATAAAATAGTTAAATAAATTGAATTTTTCCGAAAGAAGCATACCCTTCTGGGGTGTGATAGTTAATAATTAATAATTGTGATAATAATACATTGAATGAAAACACACACATTATAATGCTTACACCACGTCATTGAATTAATATATAGATAGCCGACAGGGTTTCGTTGTGTTGAAGCTTTTTCAAGATTCAAATTATTAACAAACTAAATTTAAGTTAACATTTTTACTGTACAATTTATTAAATAATATTATATGTTTATAAAGAATTGAATTTCGGTACTAATAAAATTGTTTATAAATTGTTTAAAATATATCCTTTAACAAAGAGTGATAATACATACTGTCAATATGTACGTATAACACTACAAGTTGATGAATTTATTTATAAAATTTATTTTATAGGTATAGGTTTGAAGATTCCGTATTTAATTTAATAAACGGTTATAAGTTATAATGGTTCAATTGACTTATTTAGTTAATTAGACGTAAGTCGTGTGAATCCTGGTCTTCGTAATGTGTTAATCCGTTAAATAAAAAATCAGTATTTTTCTTAACGTCATTGCGTGAATTGAATAAACCTATTAATCTGTTATTATTTACGATATCAAAAATAAAGTTATAATTATCACCGAATCGTTAAGTATTCAATAAATATTGTAAAGATGAAAAATTACGTTACGATGACTCTTCTTAACTGATGATAATTAAATTGGGTTTATTAAATGCTACATTTTTGTTTGCCAAGAGCTATAATCGGAGCTCCGAAACCGAACTTGCCACCGCGAGCTGGCGAAGTTCACTGCCAACCGTAACGTAAAGGTGTCAGCAGGCCACGGGGTCGCGCGGGGAGGAGCCAGTGGCCGGCGACGTCCTCTCGGGTGGCGGGCACCTGAGTGACTGAACACCACTAGACCACCAGACCACCAGACCACCTCACCAGCGACGCCATCCTCGCCAGGACCAGCTTAATCAACCTCCGACCCTCCAGGCGACTCTGACCCCAATTCCCCCCGAATTAGAGCGCAACTTTCCGAAACAGGGCGGCGGCTGACCTACACGCGATATGACGATGTTCGAATTTTAATAATGCATGATTTAGGGAGGGATTTAAAGAGGTGGGGCTAAACGGGGAAATATTCCTGAAGGTCAATTGCTCGATGGACTGAGAATGGCGCAACTAAATTTCAGGGAAGGGGGTCATATAACGTGTACCATGTATCGTCCAATTTAAGTCCTCCTAAAACTATTTTTCTTGCTCCATTAATTGGCTATCAGAAAACGATTGTCCTTGAAGTAGTATTACTAATTCTTGATTGAATTTTGCGAGTCATGTAAGGACTTTTCGTAAAATATATTTATGGGGTATGTTCGCAATGACCCCAATATAAAACATGAGTAGGCATTAAGCTATAGTGGGTCAGTCATATTTGGTTAACCTCGTTAAAAAGTAAACAAAATTTTATTAGTCTATGCCAGGATTAAAAATGTAATTATACCGCCTATAAACTAGTGAGGTACTTGGAATCACTTGTGTCTAATATATGGATAATATGTTTGGAAATCTTAAACGCTTCTTAGGCACTAAGCACACACTAAAATACAACAAACTCATGACAAATGTTTAATATAGAATAATACAACGTTTCCTACATTTGATTCCAAACTGTAGCAGATAATAAACGCTAAAGGAATGTATTTTGAAATAAAATATCCCTATTTTTTCTATGAATTAAGAAAAAAAACTATAATTCCAAAAACCGTAACTTATCGCAACTGCATATTTTATTCAGTACCACGAGCACCCAATGAACTTTATCATGGCCTTGGACATCGAAACAGCTGTCGCAATAATGATACTAAAATACTTGCAGAACTTAAGGGCGTACATAAGGGGGGGGGGGGGGTTCGAGGGTTCAAATCAGTCTCGGTATTGCATAGGAAAAAATAAAATAATACTCGTATATTGCATTCCTGGAAAATATAAAAATATACTATATTACACTTGGGATTACTAAATAATATTCTCCAGGTAATTGTACTTTTTTGTATTGTATAGAGTTTTCCAATAAGAGGTGTTATTTTGAATAGCCCGCTATTTCGGTAGATGTTACTTTTGAAGCTATCATTTTTTGACATTTGACAAGTAGAAACTACGCCATTAATAAAAATGGAACGATACACGCTTCAACAACGCATTGAAATTATTGAAATTCACTTGAGTGAATAAAATGCAAATCATCTTGAGTGATGAGGCCCATTTCCACCTCGGTGGCTTCGTCAACAAGCAAAATTGTCGCATCTGGGGCTCGGAAAACCCAAGACTTATTGTTCAAAAGCCTCTTTATCCTCAACGTGTGACTGTTTGGTGCGGTTTATGGTCCGGCGAAGTCATTGGACCTTACTTTTCAAAAATGAGGCTAGAGCAACAGTTACGGTGAATGGATTGGGCTATCGAGAGATGATTAATGATTTTTTATGGCCGGAATTGGGGGTATTGATCTGGCCAACGTTTACTTTCAACAAGACGGCGCTACGTGCCACACAAGCAACGAAACCATTGATCTTTTACGATTGAATATCAAAATAACACTTATTGGAAAACCCTGTAGTTTAAATTCTTATCCACCCTTACCAAATAAACTCTTAACTATTAAAAAAATAAGTCAAGGATATAAGCTGTTCAAAGTCGAATTATGCACTCAATATTCCCCGAAGCAATATGTTAATTTCCATCCAGCAATTGGTGCATTACAATTATTGGTCCGTATCATGTCAAGGATGCTTTACTCACCGCCGCGCCACGCCAAATAACACGTTCTGTGAAATATCTTCAACCCTCGGCATTTAAGGGCGATGTTTCTCATTCAAATTCACCAATTTCAAGTCGATTATTATGCAACTACTGAAGGAAAATTGAGGCATCTTAAAACTGAGAGCGTACCTATTATAATATTACCATATCGATCATTTAGTTCGGAAGGTATAAAATAATCGAAATTACGTTGATTATTTTTTCAAGAAAATATTAATATTTTTAAAACATCTATTTGAGGAACATCTTTCTCTTTTTAACTAAGTTTGAAAGTTATTCCTATCAATGTTATATATCATTGAAGAAGAAGATAATACTAATAAATCTAAAAGAAACATGAAACAGTACAAGACAAATGTTTTGATGACGTTTAATAAATATTTCCCAATGGTAAAGTTGGCTAAGACACCTGTACCGGTAAGACTAGAGATCCTTGGTTCGTTTTCTAGTTGTGACTTTTATCTTTTTATTTTCCTGTGTCTTGTACTATTTCATATTTAGTATTATCTTCTTCGTCAATGATAAATGACATGTATCTGAATTTCATTTTTGTTTCCTTGAATGAATGAAGTGGAATCTTGGAAGTGGAAATTAACCCACTTCCCGATATCCGATCAAGCTTAAACTAAATGTTTTAAAAAACATTTTAAAAGTTCACAGCAGTTAAGAACCAGTCTCTGATCAGGAAGTTTTAATCCTTAGTTAAACCAAAAAAAAGATTTATATATATTTTAAATAAATAAAGATCTATAATATATGATTGTTAAATTTAGTTTTTTTTATGGAATGATCTTTATAGTTTTCTTTGAAATTGTCTGATTCAAATAAGTCCATTGTACAGATAGGTAAGTACATTTTTTCTGTTCAGGATAAAAAATGGATTTTAAATATGGTAACAAACCTTGTTATTGAAACAAATTTCACGCCGATGTTTTTGATGAAAAGTAGAGAAAAGTGAGATGATGAAAATTAGCATAAAAGAATTAAAGTCTCCAATCTATCTGCATTTTTTTGGTTTTAATGGCTCTTGAGCACGCCGTCATTTAAACACGATACTTTGTACAAGATTAGTCTATTTATAAGTTTATTTAATTATTAAATTAATTAATTTAATAATTGATGCTTTAATGCATGTAGTGTAAAGTAAAATTGACGTGTGCTGTAAATGATTTATGTGTTGTGTTTCGTAAACACTTCCCAGGAGAACCCGTGCTAAGGTGTTGGCGTGTTTTTATTGTATCTATAGTATTATAGGAACATTACAGAACAAAACAATGTATTTTGGGTGTAAAAAAACATTTCTTCAAATTAATGTAATACAAATGGTTGGTGCTAGAAAATGTTATGTACTTCGTTTTTCTTTTCGAGTAAACGAAAAATGTGTCTATGTTTTTTTGCTTGATTTTTTAGTATTTGAATTTTATCGCGTGCAAAATGATACGCAAGGAAAGAAAAAGATTATTAATATGTTATTTTACGGTTGTATCTGTCAGTCCATTATTCCGCCTTCAAAACGATTAAAACCTGAATGTGATAAATTATAAAAAGATTATCGTGAGTTTTATTTATATTATCTATGAATGTAAATAGGCATACCTATAAAAGTGAAGTGACAAGAAATGTTTAATTTTCTAATAGTTTTTGGAAAAGATTTATTCGACTTCCTCGGTTGATATCGCTCTGTATAAACATTGCAAATTGTCAAGACCGAGGTCAGATATAATGAAACGCCGCAGAGACGTGGTGCTACACACGCCATCTTTGAGTACCTATAATCGAATAAATCACTTTAAATGACAAAAAAATCCTTAATTTATTTTGCGTATTTTAAATACTAACGTTGAGTTGCTTCATATTACCGAAATCATGTACCATGTACCACGTACTCGAACTTTTGTAATGCCTTTTGCAGCAATTACGGTTATTTTGAGTAATCGTAACAGTCAGACTGGCAGCACACATAACATGTTAAATTAAAAATCCACCTGGAACCGCATTCGGAAACTCTAATTGTAGTAAACTAGTAAATACGCGCTGTTACCGACAGAGATAAATTGAGATTATTATTTTTTTTTAATTCTGTATCGATATGTTGCATTTTTTTCAATTTCACCGCTTGTCAACTAATGTGTCAACTATCAACTTTTTCCGATTTATGTCCTGGTTAAATCTTCCCCATAGGAAAAACTAAACCCTTCCACACATTTTTCCACAAATGATCATCTAGTCAATCAACAGTATGCAAGTGCATTATATAAGCAAAATAAATACAAAACAATACAAGAACAACACGTCAACTCACCAGAGATCAAATGGGAAAATAATTCACCGACTCCAGATATTTTCATATCAGAGTGTTCGGCTCGGTAGAACTCCTAACAGGGCCTATAAATCCTACTGATCCCTGAACATAAATATTTAAAAAATCTTTCGCTATCCTACATGTATTCAAAATGACCGACTCTTGGATCTTTATATATAAATTTTATTGCATTATTATTAATATTAAAGGAAAGTTACCAGTGGGTTAAATTAGATTTGACTGGAGCAAACCGGAACGCTGGCGCTGTTACGATTTATAATATTAATATTTCATTGTTCATTTAATATTAATATTCCATGTTCATGAAATATTTGGATATAAAAAGCATAGTTTCCCTTAGCCTCTTACCAGCTATACATAACTAGCTATCATATACCAGATATGTATACCAACAATATATGTATAAATATTATGCGTATAGACTATAAACTGCTAATAGACAAGTTCGAACACAGTGCAGAACTGAACGAAGTATCTTATTGAGCATCTCCCCATCAACAATGACAACAGAATATAACATATAATACCTTAAGAACAATACAGAATATAACATATAATACCCCAAGAACAATACAGAATATAACATTATTATAATATGATTGCGTGACGGTCAAAGAAAATGCACTGCGTAGTTTTAATTTGGTTCAATTAGTAGGTTTTTTTTCTTCTAAACTAATTATTATTTTATCGACATTTTCTCAGAACCTACTCTAAAAGTGAGTCACGTGTTTTGCCTACCCACAAAGTTCAAGTAACTAATGAAAAGTTTGAATTACTCGTACTTCCAGAATTATTATCCGGTTTCGCCAAAGTTTCAACTCCCTTCTTTCTAAATGAACATTTTCAAAATTTGGAAAAATAATCGATTTCGACATTAAAATTTCTATTCCATTATTAATGGTGGAAATGAAGTTTTGAGCTCTAAAGACGGTTGTTTCAGAGAAATTAAAAAGTCTTCAAATTTCAAAGTTATTTTTCAAGTTCTGTTATTATTTCAGCTCTGTTAAGTAACTGGCCTATAATGATATAATAACAGAACTTGAATAGGACATTCACAGAACTCGCAAATTAACGTTGAAATTTGATGAATTGTTCAAATTCCATGAAAAAATTGTTTGCAGTAATCTAAAAAATACAGACACACAAACTGTTTAGATATAATGTTAGCGGAATTCACCGTTCCAGAGTGTTTTCTAGTTCTGAAAAATATAGAGGAATATGGTGAAACGGAGAAAATCGGCCAGATTAAATATTCATGAAAGGTTTTACACGAGTCACCAATTCTGGAAAATATAATAATTCAAAAGAATGACATATTCTCAACTCTGAGACATATCTTCCAATATCAATGGGTTCAAAAGACCTTTTGAAAATTTGTGACAGCCTGTAAAAACTTGTGAAGGTAAAGGTGTTAAGGAACGCAGAAATAGCAGGAATCTCAAAGGGTGCGTATAAACAGGACAAAATACGGAAAAGGAAAAAACAACCGCAAGCGGCGTGTCGCGCCGTTTGTGGCTGCTTCGTTCCATTCCCATACTTTGCAGCTGGGCTGGCGGAAATTTTGTTCTCTTTGTGCGTAGACTGAAGGAGCCAGATCGAAATAACTACATACGAGCATGGTATTTACCACTCTGGAGTAACGATGGGTCATGACTCATTTTATTAAGAGCGGTTGCCACCAAACCAGCTCAATTTTTCCGTACGGTTCAAATAGAACTCAATTGAACGGGAGACGGGAGCTCAGAGCGTACGAGCAATGAGAATGCTGTGCTAGCACAATACGACTTCCCGATACGACTCCCAGATCCCATCGTATGAAAGATCGTTCGACTCTTGATCGCCGCCTTTGAACACGAGATAAATAATATGCTAAGTAGTTAGTATGAGTAGTTTCATACGCCAAGTCCAAATGTCGGACTGTCAAATGCCGTTCATATCTCTGAGTATGTGTAATAACAATCAATACTTGAATAATTTTAATGGCGCTACTTTTCGAAAATGTCTCCATATAAAAAAATAGTAACCGTACAATTGGCCCGTGGTACGGTTTACCGGGAGCCCTACGAAAACGGCTCATAAAAAAAAGAGCTCAATTGTGTGGCTCGCTCATAAACGACTCATCGTTACTCAAGAGTCGAAATGTGTTGAAAAAAATGGAGCTGCCTCGTTGACAATGATGAACACCATCCAAGGTCATTAAGTAACGCAAAAGGGAAGAAACAGTACACAATAAAATATATTGTAGCGTTTTGGAAAAGTAGCAAATTAACAAAAATATATCCACTCTGTTGTACATCAACGAGTTTGATTATTAGTCCATCCTGGAGATCCAGGTACTCGAGGACTGTATATCCTTGTCATTCGCTCGCTGACTGCCGACTTGCGTGTATACAGCGTGTTCACTGAGTGTGAGATCACAAAATAAAATCATTTAATGTCCTGTCTATACTATTTTACCTACGTACATTAAACCAATTTATGAAGGAAAATAGTCGTTAAGGTAGGACGATAAAAAGGTTTGAGAAATGGCTCTAGTGAAAATGTGGCATTTCACACAATAGGGGGGCAGATATTCATTTTGGAGTTAAAAAGGTTGGTAAACTAAATAATAAAGTTGCGAACGAACGTATTACTCATTTGAAAAATAAATACATATCTCGAGGATAAGAAAAAGCTTATATTTATTCAAAACCTTTGAATATGAAAGCTAGGAATAAAATATTAATTGTAGTCAACATAGTACATATATCATTGAAATGTGTATTTTTAATTTATACACGTTTTATATATTCTGTAAACATAACACATTTATTTATTTGCTCTGCCTTCTTCTACAGTAACTCAGTGCATAGTGTTAATGTTTAAATAAATAATGCTAAACATGCTTACTTAACTTATGAATAAGTAAGCTTAAAATTGATAAACAAAATATCTTTAGGCGTATGCGAATGTACATAGTATTATTCTAGTATCCACCTAACGAATAAAGCAAACGTAAACATAACATTTGAGAAGGAATGCACAAGTTGAAGTAAATATGGAAAGTGATATCGTGAAATGAAAATATTTCAAATCACAGAGCAAAAAGTCGACTTACATTTCCAATAGAGGTACTTAAGTATATTAAGTTACTGATAAAAATCACGTTTTACAAGTTTTGTCGAGCTCTGCACGAAACCGCAACACTTTGAAGTATTCACGAAAGCTTAACAGAATTGTAAATTATTACACGTTAACTATTGTTATGTATTTACTTTGTTTATATATAATTTATTACTCTAATAGACATTCTTTATAATATTTAAACGTCAAATTAATTCAATCAAAACACCTTACCTAATACAAAATAAATACTACATAAATTCACTAACGCACAAAATAGATATTTAATGTAGGTCTAGTTTCTATATGTCAGAGGGGGGTAATTGTATAATTTTAAATTTTAATTTGTTTCGCCCGAAGTATAATTATTCCAAAAAAAATCTGAGAAAACAAACTTTCTTTCATATAATATATTCACACGTGTTGATTTTATGAATAGCGGCAGACTAATTAAAATAAACACATTAATTACAACTTGTCACGCCGAAATTTTAAGCGTCACGATACGTGAATTCACTTCTAACTGAAACAACCCAACAATAGTAGAAATCTACGCCAATTTCGATTGCGATTAGTTTGATATTCGAACACGATCTGTTGGTTAGAGATGCACGATCCACGCGCGGTCGGTCTGGACTACTCCTTGCGGCTACTGAAACCCGCCGGCAGCCCGAAACCTGAATATTATATTATGAAACCACAATCCAAGGTCCGGCCTTGAAGTACGGAAACTGCGAGGCCGCCGGGGGTGGGCGAGTCCAAGCGTTCACCCCCGACAACCCCCGCTTTGTCTGATTTCACTGAGGAAATTCTGAGAAATAATTACCTAACCCGCCCGTCTGTCAATTAAACCCCGAATTTCACGCCTCATAAACTGTATGAACAAGGAGTTATTAAGTGTGCCGTTAAAGTGGACACGAAGATTAAAAAAATACTTTATTTCTCACAACACTCTAGTTAAATATAATAACTCATTCAACGATAAAAAGGCAAAAATTAAAGCAATGATTTCAAAACACTTTGTTGAGTTAATTAAGAGTAGGTATTTTACTTCATTCTTTAAGAGAAATAAAAGCTTGTTTCTTTACAAGTAGGTTATAAACTTAAATGAAACGGAAGTAATTTATGTATTTTTTTCATTACTTCGTCAACCAAAGGTGTCGCTTTAATTTCTGATTAAGATTGAATAAATTATATTTCAAATCTAATCCCACGACCCGACTCCGATTCACGAATATTATTTCAATATCCATGAAATATGCTTTAAAATCTGTTATTCAGTTCAATTTCCTCGAGTCCCGCTATAAATCATGGCTGAAAGAACATTACGCCCGTTTTCGGTCAGCCTTTTAATCACATTCACACGCATGCTGAGATGCAAACACTTATTATAAACACTATACGCAATAAGTACCTACATATTCATCATGTTGTTATACTAATATCACTTATAGCAATACAACAAAAGAAAATCGTACGATGGAAACGTTAAGCGTATTATTGCGAAGTGGCAAATAAGAATTGAAACAAACCACCGATGAAATGATTTCTTCGTGGAAACTATTCAAAAATCATTATAGCTAAAAAATAGAGCTTCCAGTCTTTGGTGAAACTTTCCGAATTCCAGCGGGCTCGTAAAGCCACAATAATGGCTCGGCTTCTTTAAAATTTCACTCTCACAAAGGGAGTCATTTTCGGCCGAGTTCAAATATTGCAGATCGATGTGAGAAATACCTGCCGAATGTGTTTATATGAATGCTGATATCATCGGTAGGGGGTTTTCCTCCCCTCTGCGGGATGCACATAAATTTGGAGGGTGGAAAAACTTTATTCGACCTTCACTTTGCCCCCTCGGGGTCAGCAAACGTAGGTTCACGGCAATCTTATCTTGACCATAGATTAATGCTCATGCTCATGATAATACGTATCGCCGGCGTAAAAAAACATGATTACTCTAGTGTTTTTGTTTTGGTTTTAACAAAATACAGAGACTTTTTGAACCGGTGCCTTGCTATACTGGACTTTTCTTTAAACTTTAAAGTCAAGGGTAGGGGCGTTGTTTTTGTTTGTCAAATGAGTCCTGCCGTCTGGTTGATGTTTTAATAAACATTTTCCCAAGGTTTCTTCCGAGCACTTATTAAGTACCTAGCTTTTATTGGGCGTATTAGCGCCGCAAGAGGGAGGGGGTATTTGTTCTAGCCAAGCAGGGTTGTAAATTCGCTAAAATCATACTCGTCTTATCAAAGTATAAATCTTTACAAAGCAGATTAGATTTTTGGTAGAAGTCTTTTGTTGGATTACTTTAACTTTTTTTATTCTTTCAAATTAATTTCCCTTAACTTAAAGAATCGCAATTAATAAGTATCGAAATGTCTATTCATTAGATTATATGAATAAATTCGAGTGTTTAAAGTTGAACGGACATGTTTTAGATATTATGTAAATGGATATAGTGACAGGAATCAGTGACGAGCCGACGCTTTTTCACAATCTTCGCTAGTTTCAATTAACGGCTATGCAAATATAAAAGTTATCATGATTTTTTTTGGGTTATTATGCCGTGTTGCGTTTCAGCCGGCGTCACTGTGTTCATCATCATGATGTTGGTGAGGAAGTGTGTGAAACACTGTCCAAAATGTTCGCTAAAGAGGGAGGAAGTGCAACACGGCATAATAACCCAAAAACAAATCCCGATAATACTTTATAATATAAAATCATACTAAACATAAAAGAGTTTTTTTCTGGAAAATCGCGATAATCGCAAGACCAGTCACTGCATGCTACTTTAAAGTGGTGAGCAAATATATTTTTATTGTTTGCATTAATTTTTCTGCCACAACACATTATTATTTATCCGAAGAACAAGCACGAAAAACTACAACTTTTCTCAACATCCAAATCACTCAGCCAATGCACCATTTCCTAGCGAAATAAATGCATTTACTTTGATATCTACATAATATACCTTTCGTATAGGTATATTTAATTATAGCTTAGAATATTAATAATACGCCCAACTCCCGTAAAATATTTACTTCATTTACTTATATTGGCTGGCAACTCTGGCCGCTGATTTAGTATGGCATAATCGTGCATAAAATCAATTAAAAATAATATGCCAATGCATATAAAAAGCGGATTAAATTGCACCACTGAACTAAAAAAAATGTTGAAAAATCCTTGAGGCGATGCACTACGTCGTGTAATATTTTAAATTGAGTCGCTATCAATAACAACCCTTACGTAGATGGCGATAAGGTTTAAATTCCCGCTTAACACCATCCGCCTGTTTTGATTTATGCATGAAAAAAACATGGCCAAAAAGTGCCTTTTATTTTATTTTGTGGATGTTCAGGCATAAATATTTAATTTTTTTCTGATCATTTTATAAATAACTTAATTTGCCACATTATACAGTAAAATCATAACTTAAAATGGGTTCGTAAGTAGGAGATTTTGAACTTTAAAGCAGTTTTCATAGGCCTTTACATTATTTTTTTCTGGGCTTATAAAAAGACTTATCTAAAAAATTCTCGATTATTTCAATGGCCAAAATGTATTCTACTCGCAGTATTTAATTAAAGCATCTGAAACATTTCTTGGCGACCAAATTTTCAAACATCGCCTTAATAGATCATGAATTTTTATATTGATATTGTCTCTAAGCACCTATACATTAGTATCTATTGATTTTTTAATATTGATATTGTCTCTAAGCACCTATACATTAGTATCTATTGATTTTTTTAATATTTGTATTGTCTCTAAGCACCTATATGTTAGTATCTATTGATTTTTTTATATTGGTATTGTCTCTAAGCATTGTCTCTACATTAGTATCTATTGATTTTTTTTAATATTTGTATTGTCTCTTAGCACCTATATATTAGTATCTATTGATTTTTTTTATATTGGTATTGTCTCTAAGCACCTATATATTAGTATCGATTGATTTTTTTATATTGATATTGTCTCTAAGCACCTATACATTAGTATCTATTGATTTTTTTAATATTTGTATTGTCTCTAAGCACCTATATGTTAGTATCTATTGATTTTTTTATATTGGTATTGTCTCTAAGCACCTATTATTAGTATCTATTGATTTTTTTATATTGGTATTGTCTCTAAGCACCTATTATTAGTAACTATTGATTTTTTTATATTGATATTGTCTCTAAGCATTGTCTCTACATTAGTATCTATTGATTTTTTTTTTTAATATTTGTATTGTTTCTAAGCACCTATATATTAGTATCTATTGATTTTTTTATATTGGTATTGTCTCTGAGCACCTATTATTAGTATCTATTGATTTTTTTATATTGATATTGTCTCTAAGCACCTATATATTAGTATCTATTGATTTTTATTTTGATATTGTCTCTAAGTACTTATACATTAGTATCTATTGATTTTATGCGTGTAATCGTATGTATAAATATGCCTATGAGAGTGTTTGATTATGTTGGGTGCCTTTGGGTGTGCGTATATTATATATCTTGTATATATCTAACTGTGTATTTTATGTCTTTTTTTGTAGTCACTTGTAATGTTATTCTTCTATATATATTTTCTATGTTGCGTTTCCTCGTTATATTTGTGCTTTAAGACTATGACAGACCACGCCATATTCTCGTGGCTTGGCCTGTTTCAGCATATCGCTCGCCATACATTCCCATTGGGATTGTATGGCGAGCGATATGCTGAAATAGACTAAGCCATGATCCGTATAGCGTAATCTATCTCTCCCGTTATTTTAATAATAATTATTCTGAAATTGATCTGCTGACAAACTGCTTTAATGAATAATAAAAAGATAAATTAAACATTAAATGTTAACCAAGTCGCACAACTTGTGCCGCTAGGAGACGCTAGTGGAGCATACAGACATCAGAATGTATGGGAGTTGGAGGTATTATAACTCTTCTATAGTATTTGTTATAAATAAGTCAATTATGTATTGCAATGTATTGACGAACCTGTTTCACTTTCAACATTTTCCTTCTATTTACGTAAAAACAATTTTTTTAAACGAATTCAATGAAGCGATAAAGTACTTACCAATATTTTTTAACGGAAAATTATTTTAATTCTCCTTTTAAAAATTTGAATTATAATATCCCGCTTTTTTTCGGGGTCTGCTCTATGCTAATAGCTGAACCTTCACAATTAATTTGATTCGATAGCTATTTTCTCAACTTAACTCAGTTTCAGGTGCTTAATCATTTTCTCTCTATAATTTTATTTGACCTAGAGTTGACCATTATCTAAAGCTAATTTATTCCTGCAAAACGTCAAATCATTTTCTACAAGTCGTGGGGATTCAAATGTGATTAATTTATCGAGGTCGTCTGAAAGTAATTTGGATTCTAACAATATTGAAATGAAAACTCAATTTACATGCAAATCTTTCTACGTACGTTATTGTTTATTCTAACCATTTCAATTGAAGCTTGCTTTAACTTTTTAAGACCTGAATTAAAACTGGCAGTGGGAGAATACATTTGATGCTTGATAGAGTTTTTTTTCGATAGTTTAGAAACTATTTCTATTTCATTTGAAAGAACATTAGATCTCAGAGGCTATGTTTCACATAAAATGACAAATCAATACACTGTGTACGAAAAATGTAACATTTTATTAAACTTTAAAAAAAGCACTGTAAAAATTACCTCCAAAAATTCTAAAAACATAATAATAAATAAACTAGTGGATAAAACCCAAAAAATAGCGCGTAAAGCCAGTTATACCAGCAATTGATAAACCAACAGCAAAAAAATCTTAAATCTATTTATTTTCAAATATGCACACGGTCCGAAAGGGTTGCTCAATTCGGTGAATGTCTGTGGCGGGCGAGTTGGCAGAGTGGATATGATTTTTATGCAAATCTACAGTTTTAGTCGAAGATTGGTGAAATTTCGCACACTTGATCCTGAAAGCAAACCCCCTCATCCCACACCACAAAGAATGACTTGATGATTTTTTGCACACTTGACGTTCAAAATAAAAGGAAAATAACTGATTTAAAAAAAAACTCTGCATAAAGATTGTGCAACGCCGGGCACTTTAGATAATTACGAATAAAAATATTTAAATTATTGCGTTATTTTGATGTTTTGTCCAAAAATCTTTCTTACTTTATCTGCGATTAATAGAATAATACCAAAATAATAATACGAAAAAATTACAATTAATATTTAAAATGCTGAAACAATAACATATCATAATAAACTTTCCAGGTTTTCGTGTTGAAAAAAATTGCTGAACCTTCTCTAGTCAAAGGCCATCGGAATTTGGAAAGGTACGAATGCCTTTTAAATTTTCTCATTTATTTGTTCATTTACCTCAAGGACGTCATTTAGAGAATAATATTAAGTTCCGGTAGCTTACACGTTATATTTAAATTTCTATATCACACGCACCCATTATTCTTTGAAATACTATTTCTTTGTTTCAAATAAATTTGAGAATAATCAGACTCTATGTAGGACAAATTTTACTGGCTTCTTGGAAAATCTTAAAGATTATAATTATTAAAATGAACTTGTTACATTTGTTTAATTTTATTCGGTGAGATTTATTGGTTGTATAATATTTAATCACACAATGGAGTCGTAATAAAGTTTCTAACAACCACGTACCTAAAATATAGTAGTGATAATTCTATTGCACAATTTCAGTCAAATTCATTAATAAATTAACTCATCCGATCATTATCATAACGCGTGGTTATCCAAATATAAACGTTTCTCTTTTTATTATTTTACAAAATTTTGATTTAATATTCTCCTACTAGAAATGAATTTGTTCCATCTCTGAATTGTTTCAGTTCAATACAACATTTAAAATAAAATTCTTGTCAAAAACAATTTTTTCATGAATAAGCTAAGGAACTCTCATTTATTCTTTCGGCCACAAAAATCAGCAGAAGAAGATAAAAACATAGACCTTTTCAAATATCAATACACAATACATTCATAGAGTGGAAAATACCCTCAGTATCGCCCTGATGACAGACCACCGTTCAGAATTGAAACGTTGCTTGAAATGGCGTTAGCCGTGTTTTGTGACCAGATCTCAATAGCCAGTTACTTCATCATATTCCTTTTCCCCACGTCCTTGCCTCACAACACACCCCAATTGGTGATGTCTTGGTCTCACTGGCTCCAAACGGTTGGGAGCAGTTGGGACTCTCGTTACACGGAGCAAAGTGGGTATTGCTAATTTATTAAGAATATCTTCAAATTATTGGTAATCCGGTTAAAAACAGGATTGAATAAATCCCTGTGTGGCAAGTAGCCCCATCTCACTGGAACCATGCATCTTACCAGTCAATGAAAGATACGAACAACCTGTTATATAAAATAAAACCCAGAATAAATTGGTTTCGTAGAGGCACCTTTGTTTGGCCACTGGATTATTTTTTATGGGACTACTTAAAAAGTAAGGTATACTAGGACAAACCGACGAATTTGAAACTATTGAAGCAAAATATCAGATCAGAAATGGCAGTCATCTCAAGAGCGATGTGTCAACGCGTTGTTGTCAATCTTTGTTCAAGATAAGAGGAGTGCCATCAGCGCAAAGGGCGGCATCGGGACAGCATAATCTTCGCTAAATAATTTTTCAGATCAGTGTCTATAAAAAAAGAATAAACAACAAAATTTAATATTTTTGTTTTATCCAACTAATACCGACAACTACCCGCTACCCTTTTTGGATACCCTGTATTATAAGTGGGTAGTTAGGCCACGCACAACACGTCGACTGCACATTAACCTAATATACAGTTGTAATAAATGAATTATTTATACAGGGTGGTTATTATTGGGCACTTTACGTGTCGCCAAATGATCCAAATAAACTTTAACACTAAGTAATGAAACCCAAACCTAATCTAACATTCAACCTACCACCTAAAAATAAGAACTGGTTATATTTTGTATAACTTGAATTCAATCTTGGCAGGCTCCGTGGTCGAGGGGTAAGGCTCTCGACTAGTAATCCGAAGGTACTTGCATAGGTAAATTTTGTTTGATGATTTTCTGTTATTTCACAATGTATTCCTTTAAATAATTTATAGTTTACTTGCGGCATGTTTCGATGTGGAAGATACTGTTATTATAGCCCAGGTGTAAGACCACCATTAGGAATTGAAACTTTAATTGAAATAGTTTGAGTCGTATTTGGTGACCAGATCTAAATAGCCAGGTTCCCCCATCTTCCTCTTCATCATCTTCTTCCCCTCCCCACCACCTTCAGCATCAAAAACATATCGTAATTGGGAATGCTCTAGTCTCACTAGCTCCAGAAGTTTGGATGCAGTTGGGACTCTTGTGCGACATAAAAAAATTGTTTAAGAACCTCTAAAAAAATTTTTTTTCTTTGTTAAAAAATTTTGAAAGTATTTTAATAAACAAAAAACGCCATTTATAGAAGATAAAAATGGAAATGAAATTCTTATTTCGCGGCCTATTTAAATAAAGCTTCCTCAAACGAATATGTATGTTGATAAAGAGAAATTCATTACCCTTTAAAAAGGCTTTTGATTATTATTTTTATGTGTACCAATCATAGTCGTGTTAATAATAATATACTTAACTATAAGAAATACTGGTTTTAAGCAGGAAAGTATTTTTTTTAAACTCCGTTTACAGTGCACGGAGGGTTAGTATAACTTAATCAATTCAAGAAGCATGTTCAAGACTCTTGAAGTGTTTGAATGGCGCATAGAGTGATCCGTTTGGACGTTAACGGCATTGGAGGGGACCCCACCACTTTTCCAACTGCGTTATAAGGAAACATACGGTTTCTTCCTTAACCGCACACGTCAATTCTATATTTTTTTAAATTTATTTAACGAAGCTACATTTTTTAACGTCTCAAGGCCCTTCTATGTCCTTGCATACGGGGTTAGCAAGCAGTATGCAAGCACATAGATAGTTAGTTTAATATTACAGACTTCGCAATCTAAGTAACACGAGATAACGTCAAAGACAAAAAAGAGATCAAAAATCAAATATGTAAGTCTACAAGGTTATGAACGTGCATCATCGCGTACCCAAGAAAATGGGTATTTTCCATTTTGCATTTTAAACGCTTTTCTCAGTGCATTTTCCATTTTAAATGCTTTTTGCAACATTCTTCCTACTTCTCCACTCATATGTTTTTCATAAGCCCCAAATATCAGTCGGTCCTCAACCTCGCTATGAGAGATAATTTCCATTTGTCAAGTTGCTCCCTTGTAGGAGCCCTGTCAATTGAGTGATACCATTACAAAAAATACTGATTCAAATAGGTACTGAACATGGGGCCATGACGCTGTAATATTAAATGTTAGATAGCAGTTCCAATGTTTTTACGTTGGCAACAGTAGTCCGGCGCAAATTTTTTGTGGTTTCATAATCTGTAGTCGTGGTATTTTTGGATTTACCATCATGTAATATGTTTGTTCTACATTGATGTCCATTATTAAATGACAAAATTTTTAAAAAATTCTATAATTATTTTAATTGTTTGACCTGAGAAACCATTTTGCATTTTCAATGCATTTTGAAAATAGGTATTTTGCATTTTGCATTTGAAATGCTTTTCTAAAAACCATTTTGCATTTTGAATTGTCAAATGGAAAAGTTTTGACCCATTTCCATTTTGCATTTCAAATGGTTTTGGGTACCCATTTTGCACATCTCTGACAGATTGTAGAACGAACATGACATATTCAACTGTAGAAACATGTGCCATGTTGAGTTTCAATCAATAATACAATAAACATGTTTCAAGTGATTTTGCTAATTTAACTGTTTTTCCCCTCTTGCCAACTCCCATTCCTTGACGTTATCCTATTTAGCTATAAACGCTATGAAAACGCAAAATTGAAGCTACAAAAGCTAATTTTCAATAATTAATGCTACATTTCTAAAAAATTAAAGCTATGGGTGTCTGTAGCTATACCCCTTTCGCCGGACAGTCCCATTGAGAATGAGTGACGTTAACGGCCGCATACAAGTCTAGGTATATAAGAAAAAACCTTTGTATAAGATTAAGAATTATCCTAGAATCCTAGGTATAGTAACTAATAACTTGGCCACTCCTCGCCCGTTATGTATTAATGCTGCCATTAATTTTGCGACCAGCCCTTATCTGCCGGTGAATTGGCACTCTGCACTTTGCCCATAATAGTAATGTAAAAATGCGGCAAAATGAGGCACAGTAAGGCAAAGTGAGGCGATATGAGGTAAAGTGAGGTAAAATGATTGTAATGGGGGCGATAAAGCTCGCTTCCATTTGATAAATTGGTAGCGGCGATCTGCAGTGGGCCCACCCATTTCTTTCAAATTCGAGTGCTTATATTCATGTCGGCACGAGCGAGTTACATCATTTTGTGGAGTAAAAGTAATTTGGAAATGTAAACTATATTATTAGGTCTACTATCTTTACTTTAGATAAAAGGAAACTCCCTAAAACATTTTGAAAAAGCATTTTTTGATAGGGTCAAACACGATCTTTTTACTTAAGGCGATGCACCAAGGCGATTTTACTTAAGGCGATGGTATCGGGCCGCTAACAAAAACACTCCTTATGTATATAACGCTTTAAACGCGATAAAGCTTTAGTTCCCGTTTAACAAAAACCGCCTTTTTGATCTATGCATGAAAAAAAACTCTAAAAAGTGTAAAAAAACTTAATTTGCCACAATATACAATAAAATCATCACCCAAAAGGCATTCGTAAGTAGGAAATTTTGAACTTTAAAGCAGTTTTTATAGACCTGATACGTTTTTTTCTAGACTTATAAAAAGACTAGGTACTTCAAATTTCGACTATGTCAAAGGCCAAGCTATGGCCTACTATGTACGTAATTAAAGCATTTAAAATATCTCTAATCGAACAATTTTTTTAACCAAACACACTCTTTAAACGTTATATTGATTCGAAAATATTATAAAAAAATTGTAAGTAGTACGCTTGATTACATTGATTGTGTTTTGGTAAAACCCTTCAAGCCAGTTTATGGCAATCTTACTTTTTAGTGGTTTCATATAGAATAGTTCTCAAAGTAACTTTTGCTGATTTATGCATTTTTGATACTAAAAACTCAATTTTAGCCTACAATTTTAAGGGGTTATTTTGAGAAAACCGTAGATAAAATTACTCAACCCTCAAATCTCTCATAATTATAAATAGAATTGCATATTTTACATCGTTATTAATAAATATTTTAAAAACATATAACCACTCTCATTTGAACTTTAGATTTTTAATTAGCTTAACGAATTTGTAAATATTTGTTTTATCGTATCGTGTAAAGTATTCGTTTTGCGGCTTAAAGGGTTTTACATCCATCTATGTTATAATCGATTAAGAAAGTGTATTGCATTTGTACATTATCTATCAATCTATGATTATTGGAGTCTCTATTCAAAACCTCTCTTCTTATTCATTTCAGCATGTATCATAATATAGTTAATAATAATATAGAAAGAAATAAAAAAATACCCTTTGTTGCAAAACAATTCTTCGCATGATAAAACTGTACATTTAAAAATAACAGTAGTTTGTTCTTGGTTCCCGATTGGGGATCTGGATCCTGGATCTTGAGTGTTCACTAATTTGCATGTTTTATTAATTTAATATGCGTTTAATGATTTTTTTGTTAGAAACCAGTTGATTTGGAAATCGGATTACACCACAAAACATTTTCGAATAGCTTTTTGTGTTTTTTGTGAAATCTTATGTAAAGAAACATAGCTACACTTATGTTTGTACCTTAGTAAGTAGATAATAGCGTGATATGATGTATTTATGTCTCTTATAAATAGTTCACATCCATTCGTGTTCAGTAAGTGCAAATCCTTTAGATTGGTCAATAAGGCACTCGGATTCTCCGGCACTTTCCTGTAAGGTAAGCCTTTAGTCCAGTATCGTGGCAATACCCGTGGCCAGCGTGGCCTGAGCATTGAGCATTGAGCGCCGTTGACACGAAAGTAAAGAAAACATGGCGTGCCGCGAATATAGGCTAGGCGGCAATATGTCAGCTAAACCATCTCAAAAATAGGTTTTTAGGCTAAACGTCGCTTCATGGCTTAGCCCACTAAAGTTATTGCATACATATAATATACATATTTCGGCATTTTAGTAATCACCAAAGGAAAATGGGCAGTAAAACATGGATTAAACCATTTTCCCTGGTATTATCGAGGTTAGCTTTTGTTTTCGTAAGTGAAATTGGTTACACAGGTGTGCTCGATTTCTAATTATTAGCTATCAAGAATTGCCTGATTATATGGTCTCGTTAATTGTATGACGCCTTTACTTGCGTTCTGCGATAAAGAAGTAAGGCTTAGGGCCGAGCCACACTCTGCTGTTTTCTTCGACACCATGTCAAAATTAAAAAAAACCCTTTATTATTACAAATATTAAAAAAATATAGTATCGTATTTGTAACAGAAAAATATGTTTGTTTCTTTTTTCAAGATTATTCTGATTGGTCGAGAATGAGGTCGTCTCCTTCAATGTAACTTTGTATTTTTTACAAATTAATTAATAATAACGGGATGCTGAGGATAGAAATTTTTGATTTTTCGAAAAATACCGAATAAGTACTGTCGACTTTTGCGATCGGCCGAAAAGCTGTGACAACACGATTGATACGCGGAGGTACTGCAGCACTGCCATTCGATTTATGCATCGTACTGAATCATTACACGTGTGACGTCACGAGACATCATTGCAACCCATGTTCACATTGAAAGCTAATAATTAAACTATTATTGAAGATATCAAAAAACTAATTTTACTCTCCTTATTATCTCTATTGATATATAGATTCAATTCAATGTACCTGCGCGTTTAACACGCTTTTGGGTCTTGTTCAGGGTTGACCAATGCAAAACGAACTCTAAGCAGAATTCTTGCCTGAACAGACTATGCAATAATTACAATGGTGAATTATCCAAGGTTGATATTTTCAGTTGCAAACTTACCAAATACAAGAGGTCCATAAAAGAATATTTCTGTTTGTGAATAATTTTTATGTCTCTATTGTTTATATCTCTATTATGATTCGATTTATATGTACAAGCTCTCTCCATTGCTATAAATGAATTGTTTTGTAAATTTTTCGTTTTATGTAATCTTTTGTTTTGTATAAATTTTATAATTCATATTCCTTTCGTACAAATTTAATTTACTTATTCCATATTATGCTGTCTCAGTAGAGGTAAAGTCATAGGGAGGAAATCCATAATTGGTTTTATTTTGGCTTTATAATACTTATGTACAAACTGATTAAATGTAAACTGTCGATTTCCCGAAAATTAATAAATAAATAAAAATAAAAACATTTTCATAAAAAAACTAATTAAAAATAAATTAGCAATGACCTCATTCAGACTATTCCATGATTTTTCACGGATCTGCGTTAGTGTACGAGTATTATAGTGTGTTACAATGCCTATAGTACCTGCGTACCAAACGCACCGAAATCTTTTTCAATGAAATGACTCCACCCAAACAACGAAATCGTACCTAATATTACGAGTGCCATTGTTCGTGATATCGTGATTCACAGTAGCTAATGACCGCGGTGCGATGAGCCTTTGTTCGGCAGCCGGTGGAATGAGAATAACAATACTTGTGAAACTAGAATGTGGAATAGCACTTTGGTTGAAATCCATCGATCGCGGTGGGACGGGCGCGTCCACTGTGCTATGGTCAAGATGCTAATTCGCAAGACGAGAGGGCGGCGGTGGAGCTTGCGATAAGGCAGTGTGACTCGGCACTTAGCAAATTGCGGCATTGTCCGTTATTTGTTTGAGTTTTTGCTATGCAGGCATCCCCTGCTGGCTACTCGGGAAAATGTGAAAATGTATTCATCGTGTTCAGCGTTTGCATTACTACACAGGTTCATGGTTCTTTGTTGGGTTAATGTTGGAGATATGGACAAGGTTAACAGTATAAAGTTGTTTGAACTTTGGGTCTTGTTGCGTCTGCTCATTCTTGAGCATTTGGGATAGCCTTGCAGTTTCCTGAATCAGTACAGATACACGAAGAAAGGTGGACCTGAATTGTAAACACAGCGAGAATCTTAAATCATAAAGGGATTATATCTGCTCTAATGATCAGCACTGCAAGGCTATTCGAAACGTTGGTTCGAGAAAGAAGTGGAAGCAAATCATTGCTCGATGGCCTCCGTGGTTGAGGGGTAAGGCTCTCGGCTAGCAAACCGAAGGACGCGGGTTCGAATCCCGACGTGCGCAAATAAATTTTATATGCTTAATTTGTATTGTTTCACAATTTACTCATTAAATTTAGTGCGTAGCATATTTGCCGTACGTTACAGGTTCCAGAGTGGAAGGTACTCTCAGTATCACCCTGGTGTAATTCCACCATTCAGAATTAAAACGTTGCTTGAAATGGCTTTATACGTCTTAGTTGACAATATTAGAATAGGTAATTTCCTACCTTCATCTTATTCTTCTCCCCCTCCCCCACTACCTTCATCCTCACACACACACACCAATCGGGGATGCATAATCTCACAGGCTCCAGATGGTTGGGAGCAGTTGGGACTCTTGTGCGGTATTCACAAGAACAATTAAAATGGATCATTATCCTAAAAGTTAAACATTGTAGTATTATCGGCCGTGAGTATCTCAAATCACATCCAGTTAATGAGATTCCATTTGTTTATTTGGGAGAGCCTCTCAATAAAGTTTTCAGGAACCTATATTAGAAATAGGAGTTACAAGAATAATCGGAAAGCACCTATGCTCGGAGGCAAATAAAGACAAAACTATACATTTTGTGGAAACACGAGTAATGAGGTCTTCTTCTGAAGAAAGCTTCTGAAAGGGCGGAAATGTCCGTTTCACTGTCAACCCACAATAGTAGATACAAGTTCAATTATTCCTCATTCAGAAGTAACCGATGACGGCGATGATGATGGTATTATTAAAGCCACTTTAAACGTTGGAGGTGAACGTACTTGTCTTTGTGCGAATGGCATAAAAAATTAACGACTTCTAAGAACAAATCAGTATTAACATAAAACTACATACAATCACGTAATTTTCCAAGTAGGCTATTATTTGAATAAGTTACAAATTCTATGGTACATAAAACAAGCTCTTTTCTTATGAGGTGGAAACATACAGGGTGTTTCTAAGCGATGCGTGAGTAGGTCGTCATGAATTGGGGAAAAAATCGTTGAAATTTAAAATGTCGCCCAAAAATGAGACGGTCTGACGACCACAACTCTAAAAATAACTAATAATTTATTTAAAAAATAATAATTTAGCCATCAAAATGTCATTAATTTGTTGACCACAAGATACCACCTTTAATGTGTAATAAATATACGTACAAAGTATTTGAGTGAAGCAGTATCTATAAGGGTGGGATAGGTATTATGTACGTCCAGTGGTGTACGGTAAATTATCATTTTTTTATAAATTAACGATGAAAAAGGGCGCTTACTAGCGTAATTAAGCTTTTTAACACTGCATTCGTTGGGGTATATAATGAACCGACATTGTTACAGTCACCGTCCCGATAGATAACGCTATTGCCAGAAAAAATATAACGCGGACTTAAACTACAAACCAACGTGCTAGTTATAATATATTTTTACTAAGATAAAGATAATTCTTATTGTTAAATGTGTATAGGTACAATAATATTTGAACATTTTTAATATCATTACAGATGAAGAATGTATTTGCAGTGCCACAAACCTTTTAACAGCGTTAAAGGACGTGACAAACACATCAATATTTTATCAACTGTGTTTAGGAAATACGTGGCACTCCCCACAGATGAGTTTATGAACAAATTGGTGCAGCTGGCTCTATAGAAATGGAGGTTATGGCTAATGAGACTAAGAAATATTTTTTGTCGAGCCAGAATTTTATTGCTAGATATGTATCCGTTTAGTAAAAGATAAAAATATTTAATCAGAGCAATACCTCCAAGTGTCTCTCAGGGGTGTTAATTGGTAATACCCAATATATAAATGGATGGTTATGTATAGCCCGTAGCCTGGGGAGACACAAAAATAAATATATTTAAAAAAATCTGATGTTCGTTAGTTAATGTTAACTATGACAGATCTTATTATTACATTGCCTCGTTTGAATCAAAATTCACCCAGGCACTGAACAACGAAAGGCTAGGATAAAGGAAAGTAAATATTTAATTTTAACTGGTAAAATATTTGGTTTGAAGCGTAAAGCTATTTAATATCGAAAAAAAACTCGATTTAACTTCGGTCAAACACAAACTTTACATACCTATGGACTACTATCTTTATCTACGTGTATAAAGATAGTAGTCCCTGCAAGAGGTCGTACGTGACGTAATCATTCTATTTTATTCTCTATTTTTCTTGTTCATATAAGGCGTGTGAGAAGGAAGTTTTTCCTGTTTCTAAATGCAAAAATTTTATGGGAAATTTGGTACTCGAGTGCAATTCTGAACTAAAATACATATTTTTAGTTTATAAGACATGTTCTTTAGTTTTAAAATGAACTTATAGAAACTCTGAACTCATTCCTTCCTGGAAAACAAGTATAAGAAAAGTGAACTGAATCATTGAACATCTCACCGTTTCCTCAAATAAAATTTTCACTGCACGCCACTGGCTTGATAGGTAACCCACCCCCGGCACCCGCCGAAAGAATTAAAAGAAATTACGGACATAGTTGAAGCGGGAAATCGTTATTTCATGCATGTATTTTCTGCGCCAATACACGATACGGAATGAATTTACATAAATGAATTTTGTATTTAACGAGTTAGTTCCCATCCAAAGAGCTTTGCACCAGCGATATGGAAAAATTATGCGACGGATTAGAGGAATTTTTGAGGAAATATTTTATTTTCCGGTGTAAAATGAACTGGGTCATCTCGTATAGTCATGATTCTATAATATTTTAAACGGGTGTCTGATATTTGCGACTTTAATTACCCCCCTTGTTGTTGTGGAGGCATATTTTGATGAAATATAAATCTAAAAATGTAAGTAGGCCTAATTTTAACTTCATTATGTTAAAGTAATGTAAACCTATTTAAAAGTTTGTGTTGTTCAATGTTTAATTTGTTAACTCGACCATTTGAGCGTAGTGAAGACCTGTTTTAACTCGTCCATTTGGAATTTTATCTGTCTGTAAAATTGTTTCTCACGTTCCAGTTTAAGATAGTGGCCTTGTTGGATACTACCTTTATTCCTCCGAGTTCGCGTGATAGTGGTTTTTAGCAGTCAAATCGGAATAATCAATATTATGGTACCCACCAGCCAGAAGAAAATTTGAAAAAAAAATTCATTGATAAGATGACATTTGTTTGGACGAATTGTATAATAATTTTTTTTTAATGTTGCACCAAATATTTATGGTTTTTGATTAATATGGTGGGTATAAGTACTTACTTACAAATGTTATGATTTCAGAGGAAATTTTGACTTTGATTTATTAAATAAGAGAATATATGAAACGTATTTTTATGGAAGCGAGGTACACTATTCACAGAACTACTAGTGTAACTCATGCAAGGATTACACTCTTTAGGATTAGTATAAAATTGGCACCCTTGGTATTGAGGAATGTTGACAGTACGGAATTTTTTATTTACAAGAGTTACAACTGCTTCCAACCGTCTGGAGCCAGTGAGACTATGGCACCCCCACAAGGGGTATGTTGTAAGGCTGAAGATAGTGGAGAGGGGAAGGAGAATGGGAATAGTAAGGTGGGAAAGTACCTTGCTATTCAAATCTGGTCACCAAACCTTAGATGTGCTAGTCGAGAACGTTACCCCTCGACCACGGAGGCCGTGACTTATCCATAAAAATATTCCAAACTAGGTAAATGCCCATATTATGGTTATGGTATTTTGGTTACTAAAAATACAACAACAGGTCAAGTTCACTCTACACGTACTGCCTTCAAACTGAGATCCTATACTTTCATTGTTCCATTCATATACAATAAGCTAGATCCGTAACTAAAAAATATAATAAGGTAATTATTCGGAAACGCTGGACACGGATTATATGATTTTTTTTAAATAAAACCTTCTAATTTACCTTGATAACTATAAAAGGAATCTTACTGCATTTGGGATATTTTTCATTTCAGCATTTTCATTTTTAATTACGTAAATCGAACATTTACTTTCGTTGTATGGATGACAGCTGGAATTATTTCTGTTGATGACATTTTCTCTTTGTTGGTATTCCTGATATGAGTGGCTAGATTTTTAATCATTTACTGTATGCAAATACTAGGTAGGTACTATTTTGGAGAAAATCGAAAAATAAAATAAAAATATATAGGTATGTTTTATACATCAGTCAGATTCCTTTTTATAGTAATTAAGGTGAATCAGAAGGTTTTATTTAAAAATATTTCATAAAATCCCTGTCCAGAGGTTCCGAATATTTACCAATAATAAGTAATAGGTATAGCGCTGTTTTCAAGCATTTTTTCACCTCAAGGGCGTTGAAACATCTCGTTCACGAAAGGTATTCAATACTATATTTAAGAAAACCTTACAATGAGCGATCCCTCGGCTCCTGAAAGTATCACGCATTCCATCACGTAAATTAAATTATTTTTTCTTATTCAGGACAGATAAGTATTTTTATATTTTACTGTCTAATTATACTCAAATTAAAATTATAGTTAGACATTCAATTAGCCTCTATTGTTTTGGTTAATTCAATTTTTTCCTTTATTGTTTTTACTACATATATAAAACATGCATGTTTAATTTGTATATTCATTGTTCTTAAAATGAAGTCGTAGACTATCTGCTACAAACGGCACAAGTTAGTGAAGCAAGTAGGGAAATATAATAAAATTGTGTATGTAAATATCTCAGAACAGGTTACACCTTGTGAGGAAAATTAAATTTTATAGTGAATTTTCGCAAGTACTTATGTTACATCGTATGAAACTGTTAATAATATTTTAATAAACGCCGATTTATCGGCACTGAAATAATACAAAGACGTAGTAAAACTAATAATAATTAACAAAAATAAATATATTGAACATTGCCGTTCCATTACTTGCGCAGCTGTCCATTTATCGGGGATGGCGAATTTACAAGGTTACAAGGTTAAAAGGTTACAAGGAGTAGTGAAGTTGGCAAATATAGCCATTTTATGTCATTTCAAGTAACCAACAATCAATTATTAATATTCACTCTTAGTTTTGAGGTTAGAGTTTAGATGACGTTGATTTAGAAATGTTCACATTTGAAGCTTGCTATTGTTCTTGACGGTCGGTGATTAACAAAGATTTTAATAAAGATGCAGGTAAAGATTAACGTTCAGATTGCCTACTTTAATAATATTTAACTGTCTGAGCGAATTAGCTCAAACGCATAAGAAGTTGCAGACGAACGGTAAACTGGGGTAACTGTAATAACGGTTTAAGTGTTGGAACTAATTATGTATTAAATATAAAGAAATATTAAAGCAACACACATTCCTATCGTAGGTACTAAATACATATTAATCAAGGGTTTCTAAAAACCTAAACATGCCAACAGTGGTCCAGTCTTTTGATTTAAGGCTTTTAGTGTAATAATTTCCCGTTAATGGCGCTGGCTACACGGTAAATCCTTTGCATAAAAATAAGAAAATGTAAATTGCTTTGACACACTTCTCTCGAATATTTAACGTTTTTAATTTATGGCTAAATTAGGTGAAAATTTTAGTACCAAAAACATGCATATTTTAATTATTTATGTATCCGCAGCTAACAAATTAGAAAACACATTGTGATAAGGAGTTAGCGGAACCGAATAATTAAACCTTTGTTTTAAATTCAGAAAAACAAAAATTTTGTTTGAAGGGAGAAATTTAAGAGGTTAAGTAGGTAAGTACTTTACATTAATAATAATATGCACAAAAAGTGTACCGCTTTGAAAAATAAATAAACGAGATCGCATGTCACATGCCAGCCTTAATCCTGCTTGCAGATGGTTGACATACGAGGGAAACTTATTTTAAATGAAAACAGATTTTAAAAATAGGCTAGATTACAACACGGATTATAGAAAGTGGCGAAGATTTGGAAAATAACATACGAAGATAAAGTAACAATCACGGCATAAAATAATAATCAACTATTGGCGCAGGGAACGCCGTGACATGTCTACTTTTCAGTGACGGTTTTTTTCATCGGTAAATAAAAATGATATCTTTTCGGCATTTGCAAGACGTAACAACACGCCTCTACAAACCCATACGAACACCAAATACTTTTAGCGATAGGTAATCGTGAGAAAATCATTTTTAGGTTATCATTTTTTTTAACCTACCTTAGAAGCCCCTTCACAGGATTGAAAAGATTCTCGTTTTGTATAATTTTCGTTCAATTAATTTGAAAAGATCTAACCTTAAAAGCCTTATACGACGACACGACGTACGACGCTCCATCCTCCAGCTCTTCCAGTCGTATCTTGCGGTCTCCGTCCAGAGAGAAGACGTATCGGGCTCCTCGAGGCAGCTCCATGCGAGCTGATAGTCTGTCCAGCAGGGCGCCCATGGTGCTGAGATCTCTGCCGGGGCGGAATCTACAAAAAACATATGTTTGTCATTATCTATGTTTTTAATTGGCATTCTTGTTACTGACGCATCGACATTATCAGAATTGAATCTCCATATAAACTGCTAGCCTTAATTCAGTTCTTTTGATACAGGTTTTGTTTTAGTAAGTTATTGTATTCTGATAAAAATAGCTGTTTTACGCATTTTTAAAGTATTTATACTTAAATTCCATAAATTAAAGGGATATACTAACTTGCGTTTGTTTAGGGTGATTAAATATTCAAAACTGCAATATTTTTAAGAAATTTGGTGGGTCTATTTTTTTTAAGTAATAAAAAATGAGTAATCTCATGTTATATATCGAATAAACATTTATTCGATTAGTGTGTGTTGTCACTGGGAACAGATACCTAGTAATGTGTATGTGAAATAGGAATATGAAGCAACAAGTGGTTGTTTGTCTCTGTACCAATCAATTTATTGGCTTTCGACGAATCGAATGGTCCCGTGCCGCCTATCGGCGTCTAATAAATTATCATTTGTTATCATTGGAAGAAACATGAAATATGGAAAATGTGTCGAGATACCTTTACGTTTCTTATTATATCGATATGATTACACTTCTATACTATTGTAACATACAGTTCTCTTCTTTTTAATACTATTTTAAATGTTTTTTCAAAAAAAAAATTTTTTGTTAAACAGTTTTAAATATTCAATTTAGTTAAGTCAAATAAAAAAACTTAAAAAACATTGTGCATGCAAAATAAAGGTGTCAGAACCGATAGACGTTTATTATTGTAAGAGATACACTTTGTAGTAAAAAAAAGGTTTATTACTCGCATTAAGGCGTTCAAATATTATTGCTTAATAAAAATAATTGACCGCCTACGAAATTCGCTTACGTATTGCTTACTTCATTCACATTCATAGTTATTCTGCTTTTTGACATGAACCAAATCATTTGACATGAACCAAAACAAGTTTTCTAATTCACTCATGTCTATCGGGAATGCGACACGATAAATTTATAATTACGATATAAAAACACAACATATTTTAATCAATATATAAAAAACACTAGAAGAAGAGATATAGGTTAAAAGATTAATATAATATAAAAGAAAACAGTGGTTACCTAAATTCCACTCCTGGGAAAAAGGGGTCCCCATTCTTGTAGAAAGTGACCTTCCTCGCGCGCCAGAAAGATAGGTTGGCGTAGCGGCTGGAGGGCTCGGCGAGCTGGACAGGGGGCGGTGGGGGCGCGGGGCTGGCGGGGCGCGAGGCCCTCCAGCCCGTGCCCGGGGCGGGCGCGGGCCTCCCCGCGCCGTGCGGGGGTTCCTCGTCCTCCGTGTCGGGCGGGCTGTCGGGGCGCGCGGGCTCCGCGGGCTCGCGGCCGCCACTGCCGGGCCGCGGCGAGCCCTCCGCACCCTCCGTCACGGGGGACGGGCTCTCGTCACCCAGCCGCGAGGGGACGCGGGACGCCACCTGAAAGCGGCGGAAACGTTTAGAAACTCTTTTCATTTTTGCAGTTACAAGTGGTTCCGGGAAACTTCAACAGATGGCGCTGGTTGGCCGTAGCGGCGTAGACCTTAAGACTGTATTATACGGCATACAAAAATATATTTGAAAAAATCCTCCAGGATTATTATTAATTTAGTAATTTTTTTTTTCAAATATGATCCCTAATCCTACAAGGGTTTTCAAGTAGATTTTTTAAACTAATTATGTAAAACCATTTAGAAATGATTTTTTTCTAGTAATATTTTGTGTAATATGGTATAGTTGTATGCTATTGATATTTATTCCGCTATATTTGATAAACGTCCATACAGCTTTAACCACATTGCCAAATAACTATTTCAAAATTAGGTGGTAGGTATTTTAACCTACACAAAATAGATTTTAACCATATACACTGTTTTTTTTGGGGTCATGGATTGATTTACTTTATGCAAAAATGCTTTAATGTTTTAAAAAAATCGTTAGAAAAATTATAATCTTATGGTGAAAAATTATTTAAAAAAAGTTTTCTGTTTATCACTTTATACGAACTGAATCCCACTAGTTTCTAAGAAAACTGCTATACTTTTTTCATTCACGTCAAGATAACATCGGTAAACTGTAAATAAATGTTGATCCCATGTAATACAAGCTTTGCAGCAAATGCTACGCCGTACAGACCGTAGCGCTTTAGCTTAGAGTTGACCAGCATTGACCAGTATGCTATGAAACATGGACGAGAACACTTGTTTGATACTTACCAACTCACAAACAAGTAAACCAATTTAATTTCATATGATGTAATCATGACACTGAATCACAACAATGACATGCTACAACCTTCTAATAGGTTCTTTGGTTCTCAATGCGTCGATTACTAAAGAAAAAATATTTCACGCACTGTTAAAATATGCTAACGACAAAGTAATTGTTAGCGCTGGTTTTACAAATTGCAGAACTTATGAGTAAGCCTTTTTAGCTAAATCATTAGCTAACTTTTGAGTTAAGAGTTAAGCCAATGAACCAAGACGATGAACGATCATTTTAATAACTATTTAATTTGTATACGCGCTCAATTGTTATTTTTTCCGTCTTTACGAGTAGTTGGTACTAACATTTTTAGTACCCGACTTCGCCCGGGGATTTTTTATGTCTTACGGTTAACACTTTTGTTTTAAAAACGAATAAATAATTAGTGATGATGGTGTCCTATTTTTTATAGTTCAAAACTCCATCACAAAGCAGAAAACAACATTAATTTAGAAAATTAAAATAAAAAACTCAGTTACTTTCATAATGTCGGAACTTATCATTCGGGAATTTCGGAAGCTTCATACAAAAGGGATTTCTGCCTTATGCATATTTTAGATATATCACTTCACTAGGCACCAATGCATTTTCAATTCGAAGTTCGAATTAACAATACAGTGCATAACAATTGGCGTTGATCATCTCTAATCTGGATAATATTCTCATCAAGGAGACGCCCTTCTATTTCTGATTATAGGTACATATATTTTTGCAGATTATAATTTGTACCTAGTAAGCTACTGCAAGTTCATTGAACATTTTGGTTTTATTATTTTTAAATAAAACCAATGCTTGAAAAAATCATCTTGTTAAATATCTTGAGACCAAGTTGTAAGAATATGTAAATAAAAAAAAATTCAACTCGGAATAGATAATTTTGGGATCCAGCAAGATGAACACAGTGGGTGTGTTTGGAAAAAAATGAACATCTTTAAATCTAAAAAAATAAACAAACATGATCAAGAGAAGGAGATCGTTTGTTTGATCTCTTTGTTTGACAAAATATACATTTTTATATGAAGTCAACAATAATAAAATAAAAAAAATAATAATAAAAAGTAAAAAAAAATACTGTTTGTTGGCATTAGGGGAAACGAGAAGGCATGTTAAATTATAGCTAAACGGTAGCCGCGAGATGATAATCTGTAGTGAGTCACGAGGTTTGGTTAACAATATACCCGTAATTCTAGGTCAAACTACTTGTTTTATAGTTAATCGAAAGTTGGGCGTTAGCAAGATATTTTCATTTTTCAGAAGAACAAAAGAAGAAAAACACAAAATTCAGGAAAACGATCCACAAATTTATATAAATCATCAGTAGATTTAAACTAACCCCCAAAAGAAAATACGATTACTAAAAGGTTTTAATTGCTAAACTGGGGTGAAAGTACGATTATTAGTCAGTGCATCTACAGAGCTTAAAGCGATCAGATGAGCAAAAAATTGAGGTGTATTTTTTTTACTAGCCTTATAGTAATATAATTTTGAATCTTCCATTCCTCTACATCTACATTATGCCTCAGAATTTTTGAATCTCCAGACAGTCAAATATATTTTTAAATCTTCCTAACGCACGCTTTTTTTTCCACAATAAATGGTCAGTATAAATCGCATACTCGCGTAGGCAATTCAAGATCACCATGGAAAAGGAGTTGAAATTCAAGCATAATATCAAGGTACCTACATAAATCGTCTACTGTTATCGTTCCGACAAAAGAGTGGTCAATAAACCTTTGGCGTCAAAACATCCAAAAAATTACTTTGGACGTTTCTCATTCACTTCTCATTATATTTATGTTTTCACAGTAAAATATAATCACTCTATAAACATCTTATAAGTGTGAGTATTTCACATTAATAATATTTTTTAAATGTTGGTATTTTTATTACCTACATAAGTCAAATGAGTTTGAACCACATTAATTTGTCATGATATTCGCAAGTCGTAAAGTTCAACAGTAGACTTATACAAATAATACACAATATAGCTACAAAGAGTTTCAACCCAAAAAAAATGAACCCATTTCTAAAACAAAAGAGGTTAAGCCCAAAATCAAACATTATCACGCACATGTGCCCCGATAAATTATTATTTTTTTGAAAATTTTCGTCACGTAAATAGTTTCTATTGGTCGAGCCTCGTGCGCCACTTTTTCAGGAAACAACTGCGAAAATCAAGACAACAGCTTAGTAGGGAGGCACGTAAAAAAAGTCCGACATTTTCTTAGAAAAGGCTGCAGTGTACAAGTTACCCTTTTTCAGCATGCCACTTAAAATTCAGCCAGTCAGTTAAAATACTACAAAAATTAACCCTTCAGGAAACGCTTGTGTCGATGTACTTAAATATTTATTTATTTTAATACAAAACGTTTCTAAATATATAGGTAATATTATAATAATATGTATTTGGATCTCATATGAAGAATAAAATAAAAAAGAAAGAAAACGTCAGCTTTGTAATTGAACTTGTGGGTAGGTTGCTTGTCTGGCAGTTTGATTCTACTGTTTGAAAGTTTGCAGGCAAACAAGCAAAATGATGTATTTGCTAAATTTTATTAATACAGGCCGTGCTGTAGAAAATAAACTGCCAGTCAGAGACATGTTTTGGACTTTTTCACTGGGTAAACCCAGGGTTTGGTACTGTCCTGCTAAACAGGGTTCGGTACTACTCCCTGCTACTAACCTATACCAACTATACTACTATATATACTAACCCAGTGCATACGTCCTAAAACAGGTCTCTTTAACTGTCAGTTCATTTTCACAGCTTTATATATAATCCGTTAATGATTGCGTTCAAATAAAAACAAGAAACATAATCAAGTTAGTCTGAATATGCGCACTCATACTATAACACTGTTGTGGGGTTGACACAGGACAGGCCCTAAACAGGCGCAATTGGAGAACTCCGCTCCGGGCGCCGAATTTTCAAGGCGCCAAGGCGTAATAGTACCTAACACCTAACATCACCTTGTGCCCTTGTGATTATTTTTCACAAAAATGGCGCTACACAAATATACAAATCATCCGAAATATTATAAATTACAATGATCGCCTACCTAGGGTTTTAACAAGGGGTGTCAATATTTTACTCTTGCCAGAAGAAGTTTCTTTCGCTTTACACCAATTTTTAGAAATGAAAATCTTTCTCTTTCTCGAGCCTATTAAGTTTTGCATTCGTCTTTGTGTGCCACAGAAACTTTGTCTCTATTTCTTGTCAACCTACCTAGGTATATATACGTCAATACAATTTTTCTCGAACTTATATTTGGTCATGTTGTGACAATAGCTTGCCCTACTTTCAAAACAATTAAACGCGTAACGAATTTATTTAATTCCGAGTCATGTTTTCTAACCATGAATAAATAATAAACAAGTCATTTTGAGAAAAAAACAAGTCGATCAAGAAAATTCTGCCACTCACGGGTTGAGCTAGTCGTCTGGAGGATATTTTTCATTAAGTAGCCCGCGCGTGTGGTGTAATACCCCGCCAAGAAAGTGGAAAGCAGGCACCCCCTCACCCAGTATTATGGGGATTAGCAGGTACCTACTCTACTCTACAATACCATAGACTAAAACAGTAGGTTACTATATTATAGTCTGCTAGAGTAGGCACTATAGAGCCTTTCTTACCTATATTTATTTGCCTCTACCCGTTGTTCACGCTAGGTACTGGGTAGGTACTGGGCAGTTCCCCTCCTGACCGGCCATACATTACCGGGTTATAAACCCCGTGACCCACATTGCCGATCCCGACTAGGGAATATTCCTGCCTTGCATATTGTTGTATTACTTTATATTAATGCACGGCATGAGAGTGATGACTTAACGTATTCAGAGTTTGATATTTGACGTGTAACGTGTAGACTGAATAGGTGTCTCGATCATATTTTGTTGTGGATATATTGAAACTAATAGGCAAGCATTAGTGATTTTTCCCCCTATCGATATTTAAACGTGAGTGTTAAAATTGAGTAAATAACAAAATGTAAGGATTTCAGAAAAAAATAGAATATTTCGTGACCTTTCAAATAAATTAAAAATAACTGATATAATCAATCAAAAAACGCTCTAAAGTATGGTATGATTGCCATTCGTGCTTCATAATATTCACGTGAATGAAGTTACATTAATTATAATTAGAGAATAAAAGGTAGGTAATTTAATTAAACTACATTTATCTGAATCCCAACTACTTCACACCTTAAAACTTATATACAGGATATTAAAGTTACGTAGAACGGAAAACAAATTAACTCAACGTAGAATGTAAAGTACCTAACTACTATTTTTTTCAAATAGTAGTAGAAAATTGAGAAAAAAAGCAATGTGAATTTAAATAATAAAATTGTTTTCACAATAAACGAGAAAAAATAGATGCTTACTAAAAAATAGACCTAACTAACGCATATTTTCCGCTATCGTCTGAAAAACAATAAAAAAATAGATTGCTGTCGATATATTGTTTAGAAAATAATACTTACAAGTGCCATTTTGGTTTTCAAATATCCAACAGCCTCAAAGTCAATGATGGGATATGTATTCTTCTTCTTGGTGTTTTCTTTCAAAGTCAAATCACATAGAGCCAGCGTAATTAACTTTAAGAACACGTGGAAAAGTTAATTAAATTCCAAAGCAAGTATTTTAATAAATGTTAATTTAGGTAGGTATTTATTACAGCAAATACACACACTTTTCACTCAGTAAAATCACATCGTAGAGGTTTTCCGAAATCGTTTGACGTTTGTTTAAACCGAATCCGCGGGTGCATTATGTGAGTTTCCCGCCAGAACTTAAAAATTCTATAAAACACTTCCAAATTCCAAAAAGCAATCAGGGATAATCCATAGATAAAGATGAAGATTGGAATGTTGATAATTTTAACACCGATTAAGTTGAGATCAAGATGCTAAGTTGGAGGCGGTTGAGCGAGTACTGTTAGGAGACCTTGTGGGGATTGTTGTTTACCATGAGGATTAGGTTGGTGTTTGGTTTCTCTCCCGTGAGACTAGCGCTCGGGGCTGTACGCGGACACAGTGTGGCGAGCCGGCCACGGGGCGAGGGTCGCTTAGGGCGCCGGCGGACCTGCCGAAACGCCTTCAACCTACTTAAATGCCCACGACGCGGATTAACCGCCATGCTAAATCATTATTATTATTGACAGGTCAATCGACGTTTATAAATAAATTACATATTTTGGCAGTTTTGAACGCAATTCGTCATCAGAAAAACGACCCTTATTCTTAAACAGCCGGTACATTATTTTTTGCAGTGCCCTACGTAGAATACACAGCATTTTTAAAAATAGCACATCATTTTAGGGCTTGAAACCAAGTAACAATTTATCCCTTTAAATATATATATTTGCAGAAACCGCACAGTATTACGATGATTTAATTCCCTAATTTTATGTTTTTTGTGAAGGTTAGTTTTTTTCTGAAATATAACTTCCTACTAATAAGCTTAATAAACACTAATATTAATAATAGGATATAGGAAAGAAATATATATGAAATATTTTTAACAAAAATTATATTCATCGATTTCAAAAACCTTACAAATGTGTCCCGTTCGATTTGACACACTTACTCGTGTTTAAGCGCATGATTAGGCAACACGAACCAAAAAACTTTCAAGTTTTATTTGCAAACGACATAGTATATGACCTGTTTCACAAGTGGTCCACGAAAACAGGGGTTATAAACTTTAAGCGCCCTAAAATATGTGCTTAACAATTTCTTTCGAAAATTATTTGCCTTTTTTGTCGAATCGACATACATACAAACCTGTTAGATTTGATTTGAGATTTTTACGGCCAAAAGTATTATTGTGATGGACACTGTTTAACGCTGTCCGAAACATTTTTTAAAGGAGGAAGAAGCGCGACACGGTACAATACTCCCAAAATCAATAACAATAATAAAGCTTACAAAATTTGCACAAATATTTCGAGTGACGTGAAAACCAAACCATAATGTTTAATTAAATTTTAACCTAATTTAACTGTCAAGTTTTTGAAGTGAAACTTCTTTAGGCGCGTAATGGATTTTCGGGGACGGAGTAAAACCGAGTCAGGATCGACACGAAAATGCGGGTACCCCCACCACCGCTCACCGTTCACTGTCCCTCTCTCACCATATGCGCTTGTTGAGGTGGGGGAGCCGCTCACGAACGTTCTCTCTCTTCTCTTCTTTCCTCTCTCTCAGACACCAGCGAACTGCGCCACGCCAAGCATCAGCTGCTTGGTTAGTATACTGCGTCGTGAGTGTAATACGAGTGAAATACGTAATTGATTGTGGTTCATACGGTTTGGTACAGAATTTCAGTGTTAAAAATGAGTAGTGACGAGATAGAGGTGATGAACACATCATTGTCATTGTAATTTCTTTGTAATTTTTAATTGTAATATTGTTATTTATGTAATATTGTATACTTGTGAATAAATTGAAAATTTTTGGAACTATACATTAATCGAACGTCATTCATCTATAAGAAAATATTAGAAAAAGCAAATCCATGCTTCGTCGTTGAATTATTTAACCTCTAATTTTCAAACTAACCTAAGAGAGAAAATAGAGATGATGAAATGAAAATAGAGAGAGAGGAATACTAGAAGTTTCACTTCTGTCTTGCGTAGGCTTGACACACCCACTTTTTCTAGAAGCAATCTCTCAAACAGTGAGCTCGTCTCGAGTTTTTCGATCAAAGCAATATTTCAATCTAACAACGTCATGGAAGCTTGGAAATAATTACAAAAATATGTAAATAAGACACTCTATTGCTTTTTTTCTACATTTTCAATTGTAATATATATAGTAGCATTGATTTTAGAAAATTCATGCAGTTAAGCAAGTATTTATAATAACAATAAAGTAATTCAGAATAGAATAGTCTATGTCAGCTTTACAAATTTTACCTAAAACATGTATGTATGTACTAAGACGAACACCTTAGAAAATACAATTGTATACAAGCGCGGTAATCGAACATCATTAAACATACGATAACTTGCCCGTTTGTGCATAATCCATAAAAAATATCACTTATTTACAGGTTTAAGTGACTATTGACCATTCATTGTGGTTCAAACATGACTCAAGAAAATAAAATCACAACCTTGATTAGATTCAGTCACTTTTCCAAGCATTTTGCTAATGTGATGCATTAATACTATAATGCAGAAAAAAAGTATAATAATAACATAATATGAATTTAATAGTTTTCCGAGAAAGGGGCACCGAGCGTGAAAATATTGCTAACTTACGTCACAAACTCCGCTTGTTGACTTATAGAGTAAAAGCCAATATGAGTCACGCCAAACACAGCCTGAGTGGGGTGGGTTACTAGCTACTGGCGTTTCAGGCACAAAACAAGTAGGGCTGCTAATTGCGAATTAACTTTATCTGACATTTAATATAATAATTTTGACATCCATCGATTTGTTTTATAACGATTTATTAGTTTGAGCACATTACTTCTGCTTGTAGCATTTGTTATTTTAATGAAAAATGAGGGCTAATGTATATTTATTATTCGTAGCTAAATTATTAAGATGTGTTTTATTCTATTATATTAATTACTGTAGAATGTTATTGCGTAATATGTGTTTTACATCGTTCATGATGAAACTTTACTTGTTCATGCAAACATGTAAAATGTAATTATTTATATAAAATATGTATAACTGTTTGTTTCCCAAGAGTTGGTGAATTCACCGATATTTCAGCATTCGCGATTTATGCACAAATTTAATTAAAAAAAAATTATTTATTAATTTTAATACTTTTTTTTCTTTTATTAATATAAAATAAAAAATAATGTGTGCGAAAATCGCGAATGCTGAAATATCGGTGAATTCACCAACTTTGAGTTATAAATGTTGAAATATCATATACCGATATTGTTAGATATATTTCCTATGTTTTAATACATTTTATAATTGATACATTCTCATGTTTGGAGAAGAGAGTATTTAGATAATATGGTATTTATATATTAAAAAATATTATAACTATATATATCGTAATAAGACCTATTCGTAGGTACATTATCTAAAGGTAAACTGAAAATACGTACGTACGTCGTTTTCTACTACTCTGCTCGCTCGTTTGTTCGTCTTGACGTAGTGGAAAAGCTGCTCACTTACGGGTGTCCCCGGCGAGCATTCTGAGCATGACGTCACGCGATTTATATACATTCAAAAATGCTCGTCGCTCGCCTGTGCTTGCCGCAGACATGCTCACCCGTCAGTGGGCCGCTTTAGCTCTCAATTGATGTCGCGAGGAACGCATATAGAAACGAGGGACGTTCATAATAATATAGCTGTTTCACCCATACACATATTCTTTGAATGCCTTTCTAATCTCTTTCTAATGCGTTTCGTTCACGAATGATGTTATTTGTAGCCATTTCATTCTCACTCACGCATAATCGTTATGGCTATTATTGTCTTTTGCGTTTCGTTATTCGATTTCAATCTTGAAACAGGAACGTGCTATATGTATTTTTTTGATTAGTGTGAACATAACGCGTCTTTGTATTAATGAGTTAGCCCCACTTTGTTATTTATTTCGCATCATACAAAGTGGAAATTAAAGCCTATTTTTAATGCCACAGTCATTTACTAGGAGCTTTACTTTATTTTTACTGACTTGTTTCAGATGGTTTGTTTTTTTTATACATTTCACGTAGAAAAGTTACTATTCTAAAACCTCTTACAATGTGTGGCGTGGTAGCCCTTGCCCTTAGCCTGTGTCCAATGGTTTTAAGCCGTATTATTGTAATACGAAGTCCAAACCGGGGCTGGGCTCAGCGAAGTCATTTTATATACATTTCGGTTTATATGATCTTCTATGCACCAGGTCAAGGGTGAATAATTAAATGCATTCCGTGAACAAAACCAGTGTTTTATTTAACTTATTTTTACCATTATTAAGTGAAGCCGAAAATATGACAAAAGAACTTGCAGACTTACCTGCGCATATTACCTGCGTTATGCACATTTTGGATGTCCGCCAGCATTTTGCATTATGACTCTTGATTCGAAATTCAAAATCAGCTTTCCTTCAAGTTATATCATTTACATTTAAGGCTATGCACTACGTAGTGTAATATTTTAAATTGAGCCGCTATCAATAATAACCCTTACGTAGATGGCGATAAGGTTTAAATTCCCGCTTAACACCATCCACCTGTTTTGATTTATGCAAGAAAAAAATATGGCCAAAAAGTGCCTTTTATTTTATTTTGTGGATGTTCAGGCCTAAATATTTAATTTTTTTCGATCATTTTATAAATAACTTAATTTTCCACATTATACAATAAAATCTTAACCGAAAATGGGTTCGTAAGTAGGAGATTTTGAACTTTAAAGCAGTTTTCATAGGCCTTTACATTATTTTTTTCTGGGCTTATAAAAAGACTTATCTAAAAAATACTCGATTATTTCAAAGGCCAAGATGTATTCTACTCTCAGTATTTAATTAAAGCATCTGAAACATTTCTAGGCGACCAAATTTTCAAACCAAAAACACATGATTTTGAATTACTACGTATGGCATCGCCTAAGTATGCGTGCCAACAATGTCAAAAATGTGCTGTCAAGAAGTTCTCAGTTGTCACCATTAACAATGTTAACCTTATGACGGTTTCCATGCGGAAAAATTGACGTTGATACTTTTTCACAGAAGTATTACGTAGATTCCAATTTTCAAAAAATATTTCTTCGAACCTTTCATTAAACATAAAATTAGCACTACAAAAACTATAAAAAACACTGCCCTACATTTCCAAAGTTTTCTCTAATAAGACGCCCATGTCGCGCCGTCTGCATAAAAATAGTTGAAAATATTTTAACTATGTTGAAGTACCGTTTTTATATCAACCCAAATCATTGTGACACTTTAAAACAGTATAAATAATACAATTAATTAACACTTGGAGGAATAATTCCAGCTCCGTATCCAGTGTGTTATCATGCTGCCATAAATAAGTAACCGGAAAAAACTGAAATTAGTCCAATATACAGAGAATTCCACATTACTCTTTCTTCCACAAATGTAAAAAATATTCTCCTAGTCCGCAATTTACATAAATTTAACGCACTAACTATAGCTCTATTATCATATTACGCCAGAAGTTTTGTTGGAATGGCTGTTGTACCTACATAAGATACAATAAGCATAATCATTTCCTTATTTCTAATTGTATAGGTAGGAATTCCGAAATAAAACTTTAAATTATTAAACCAAAGTGGCCAATCAAGAATCGTTTTTCTTATTTTTAACTAGATGGCTTCAATTTAATTTAATTTATGCAATACTATAAATTGCAATGTTCTTAAATTAAATATTGACTTTATTAAATATAAACCTATTATCTCTGGCCTAATTAATCAAATTAAAGAACACCATTTAAAGATTCTTGTTTCATTTAGAACGGTTTGTTTCACAGAATTTGAACAATTAATCAAATTTTAAAGTTGATTCAAGTTCTATTAGTAAATAATTATATTAGTTCTGGACAGTTGCTTCACAAATCACAATAGAACTTGAATGTAACTTTCACAGAACTTGCACTGAATATTACTAACCAAACCTAAACCAACACCTATCATCTAGATTTGAAGAAATTGAAAAATGACAGGTGGGTAGGTGTGTAGGTACTGAATAATGAAAATTTAATACTTACTGATAATTAAAATAACCTTTTAAAAAACATTGCTTTTTCGTGTTCAAATCTAAATCACTTCATAAATGCAAATTGCTCTTTCAAGAATGTTATATTTTGATCTAGTTTCCTAGTGGTAATTATACTATACCAACACAAAAATATGCATTATTTGTCATGTACACTGTACAGTAACTTTTGGGAAATAGCTGTGTTTTCTGCAAAAGTGGTGGTATTTTGCAAGAAAAATTAATATATTTAAAAGTTATATAAACTTTTTTTAATTGGAGAACGCCGTTTTGTTTGCTTTTTTTAATACCTACTAAAAAAAATAGTGAAGAATTAATAATTAATTAATAATAATTAATGAATTCGCGAAGCTTTCTACGTGAAGTTTACTGCGTTCCATTTTATGTATATATATTCAAGCCATCTCAAAACAATAGACAAATAAATATCTACTGTCTTAGTTTAAAATACCAGAAAATCGCGGTAACTCTCAAAAATTTGGTAAAATTCGTGATTTTCCGTAAGAGTACAAATTTCTCTTCAGTTTTCGCGCTAAATATGAATTTTATAATTCTCTAATAGTATTACAGCACTAATGATAAAGCGATACAAATAAAACAAAGCTTTCATGAAAGTCAAGCTGCATTCTTTCAGCAGTTGTTAGAAATGTTCATGGTGTGTTATATTACCGAAGGAGTCTATCTTGATTTGTGTATCTAGTATCAACAAAAGTCGTTGTCATGCGAGCGTCGATATCGGCCCGTATCATTCGTGAAAACAAATAGCTTTCCCCGCCCCGGCTGTAATTTTCCCGAGGCGATGCCACTGTCATTGGCCGGAGACGCCCCGCCCCGAGTCATCCCGTATTACTTGAGCCGGAATTATTGTATGATTGGCGGCTTCCGGCCTATTGGAACTGTCAAAACACCTTTAGCGCCCTTTCTTTTTGTCTATGAGTAATCATCACGAAGGGTTTTTTCGTTTTTATGTGAGGGTTAATCTGTTCAGTTAGGGTGATATCATCTATAATAATCGCATTCAAAATTGAAGCTATTAAAAGTTAAAGGTGGAATAATAAATGATCAAAATGAATGTTATTTACGATGTATAAAAGCATTTTTATCGACTTTTTTATCGAAGGAATTAAGTTAATTTTAAAAAGCCTTCTAAAATTCCATGTTTTACTAGTATTAATTTTTCCAGAATAAGCTTTAATAAGAACCGATATTACAATTATTTTTTAAAATTTTTGATAATCCACATTATCGATTTTAAAATTTTATAATTTTTTTACAGTTATTTATTTTAAAACCGCCTGGTTTCATCTTTCTACAAGAATTTTCGCACTTGACCAGTATAGTTCTGAATAAAGGTATTTTTATTCTGCAGTACGAATCAAACCCACAACCTTCCGATTCGAAGTATACGTGAGATTGTAAAAAAGAGAACTAGCCTTTGTTTACATATTTCAAACATTTGTCTGAGAAATAGTAGAAGTCTATAATAGTATCCTAATATATGGAAATCAGTCTAACCTATAAATGAAATATGACAAAAGTAAGTTTTGTTTAAGTACCTACCCTTGTGGAAAGTGTTTTCGCTGCATAAGAAACAGTTCTATTCTACAATAAACGAATATATTTGAAACGTTTCTAGCCTCGGCTATATTGACCCCTTGTTTTAAGCTGTGTGAAATATAGCTTAGCCTAAATGAATTTATCGTAACTTCAACACCTCTCTTATTCTTACAACCGCGTTTAGTTCCTTTGTAAAAATGTTCGTGTTTCTGACTGCCAATAAATCTCGATAAAGAATTGAATCTGGAGCACTTTTCTCCAATCAATACTAATTAGAAAAAAGAGTTGAAGAAACATAAAGTAGGTACTTTACAAAACTTCGCTCTCAATTATTTTCTTCTGCATAATTATATGTTTTGTGGTGAAAATTTATGAATTTACGAATTCATTAAATTTATATTATATTTCGGTTAACTTTATGACCTAAATATATCAAAATATAAATTACTTTTACAGCCGATTGTTTAGTTATTTTCTGTCATCGGGGAACTTATTTCGTTCATTTCGCGAACGTTAACATTTTTATAGTTTTACGGTGCGTGTTTGGTGTCGACGCGCGAAGCGACGTAAGAAAATATGTGGCACACAATACGACTCTGACGTCACAGAATAGGTATTGGCATTTGGAAATGTAGCCAATCCTTAAAACAATCCCGGACGGTAAGTTTTTGCTTCTTGCCAATATTTCCGCCTGGTAAAAGTTCTAATTAAATATTCAATCTAGCGTTGCCGGTAGAATGAAAATTAATATTAAATTTCCATTCGTACAACCACAGAAGAAAGAATATTACAAGAAGTGACCTGTGGGCGTGTTTCATAATCTAAGTATTTGCGTGATCGAGATTTAAATTTCCCATACAAAACTGTGTTTATGCAATTCGAATGAGATGGAGATCTGCGATGTCATGCGAGTGAAAACCGAATGAACTTTTGTTTTCATTCAAATTTGTATGGAAGGCTAATCTAGTGTGATTATCTATTCCATATTTATAACTTATTGTTAATTTATTTTGTATATATCAGACATTATTTTTTTTTTAATTCGCACCGATAAATCAAAACTGTTTTATTTCCTAAAACCTTTCGATAGTTAACGTGAAATCAAATATTTTTCGTCAAAAAACTTAAACACTTATTGTTAGAGGTGGTAATTAATAAAAAAATGCACGCCAAAAGTAACGTATAACTGCTCTATTTCCTCAAGATTTGATTTTTTTTTATTGGTGTATAATAAAGTATACTTTTTGTAGTTAATTCTTTTTCTTCAAGTTCCCAAATTTAAAAATAATAAATCGAGTATTTAAAATGCGTTCAGTATAAGAACATGCTTTAAACATCATTGTTTATTTAATTATTAATTGTCTTCATCTCTAAAATACGTCTTTCAAATCATTTATTTGAATGATTGAATTATAACTATCTCGTATCTAATACAATTCCTTGACCTTTTCCAAACATTCAAGCGTTAATCTCGGCTAAATTTTCACTAATGAACGCCTAAATGAAAGGAAAATTCGACCTCGAATGGAAAAACAACCGCGAGGCCACACACTGAAAATTGGCGCCATTGATTTTTCTCTGTGAACTAATTGCTCTGATAAATATCGTATTGGCATTGAATACTACACGGAAAAGAAACTAATTTCACCGTTGAATAATAACATTGAGTCAATATACTACACGTTGCCGGGAAAATCGTCTCCTAAATTTTCCAAAATTTCAGTTCATGCATGCTTTCAGCAGTAGGTACGAGAATCTGTTAAAAAATGATGTCATCAAAATAATTATTTTCTTTCCTTTTCTTAGTCTGGTCGTTGCCCATCGCTTCGATAAGACGCCTCCAGTCGAGGTCGGCCCTACGTGGGCGCAATTGGAGCAGTACGCTCCGGGCGCCGAATTTCCAAGGTGCTGATAATACCTAACATATCGCCCTTGAGATTATTTTTCACAAAAACCGGCGCTACCCAGAAATCCATATATTGCTATTCACAGAGATCACTAACTAGGCGTGTGCTCACCCAACGTCTCTGTGTAAAGGGCGCCAGAGCAACCGGCCCTGCCTCTCCCTATTAACATTATTGGTTTTCCCCAGCTTAGTCCTGAGCGACCTGGGCCTCAATTCTCAACGAAGTCACTCCACTCGAACAACAAGTGATTCGACCCACTCGTTTTTCGATTGGAATGACTTTTGAAGATTTGCGTATGTAAGTATTTACCTTCGACGGGAATCAAGAATAAGAACGTCGACCAATGTGTGTACTTTCGAAGGCGATCGCGAGCGGCCTGGATTGGAGAATCGATACCCTGGACGCTTTTTCTCTGAAATTGCGGCCATTATCTTGTTCGGAAATCGCATTACAGGCATTCTTGGGCTGTACCCAAGCCACCGCACCTATTCATTATTTTAATTACGATAAATTAATTTTCACCTTGGAATAAGTATCAAATTAGATGATGTTCTGCATCCCCTTTCACTCTATAACCTTATTGAGAACCCTTTACGGAATTCTCATTGAAATGTATCCTTACAAAAGAAACTTTAGTTCATATAAATGTAAATTTTAGCGAGTAAACTATTTGGTCATGGAACATTAAAATTAAACATCGCCATTTTCACGTTAATCCGTAAAATTGTAGCCCATGGTCCCAACTCTTTAGACCCACGGACTGGTGGCATGCCGACTAACAAAAGTACTGTTCTTTTAATTCTTGTTTGGTTTTAACATGATTTTTAATCACTAATCAAATATTATTCTGAGGGCCGTTGGCTGAAATGGTTGCAACGACAAAGCAATACGGGGTTTGTAATACAATCAACAGTAATAATACAATCAACAGTAATAATACTTTCTACAGTAATTTTAATAAATATATATTTGAGTTGTACAGTAAGGACAAGGTGATTAATTGATTGGCGAAATTGTTAGTAATTTTCTGAATATAATTCCTCAGTTGTGGTTTAATGAAAAATAAAAATGCAATTTAGCTTTTGACACAGAAAGCTTTAGATGAAAAGTAAAAAAAAATATATAAGTTACTAAATTGACGACCTGCGAGGTCGAAGGGTAAGGCTCTTGACTGGCAATCCTGGGGAGGTCGCGGGTTCAAAATCCTACATGCGAAGGTAAATTTTAATTGATTGATTTGTGTTATTTCACAACTTATTGATTTAAAATAATTTATAGTAGATAGTAGTTTAATATAACCTCAGTATCGCCCTGGTGTAAGACCACCATTCAGAATTGAAACATTGCTTGAAATGGCTTTAGTTGTGTTTTGTGATCAGATTTGAATAGCCAGGTCATTTCCCACCTTCTTCCTCCTCTTTTCCTTTCCCTCCCGCTACCTTTAGCCTCACAACATACACCAATAGGGGATTCCATAGTCTCACTGGCTCCGGACGGTTGAAAGCAGTAGGGGTTCATGTGCGGTGTTTATTATATTTAAAAAATAAAAATAAATAAATAAATTTATTAAATAATTTTTTTTTCTTTTTTTTTTAATATTATTTATTAATTATCGATGGTTGATAATAACTATTTATCAACCATCGCATTTTTATCCAACGATTAATATTGGTTATTACTCTCCCCACCAAGTGAGTTATGCAGAAATGTTAAAATTTTCTCCTTGAGTGTGTATTTAAAAAATAGACAAAAAAGTTCATCGCTTACGAGTTTTGTGAATAATAAGTTTGTGCGTACAATAATACAATGAATATAACTGTAATAAATTGTAATAATTATTGTAAACACCTCCCACTATCAAATTTCCAACACGAATAACACGAATCATTTCTAACGTTATTTGAAACACAACATATCGCCATATTTAACGTTGCACATTGCATGCAGTTTATCATATTTTTACGACTTTTCTAGAAATTTTATACTTCAACAAATTCAACCCTACGAAGAATAGGCACGTACGTGGCCCTGCGAACTGCTAGCTATGTAGTAGCTGTTGTCACAAAGTACAGGGTTTGCCGATATTCGATATGCGAGCCGCCAAGTATTTATTATGTTTTTATTGTAACACAAAGTTTTAAACATTTTTTTAAATTTTTTTTATTGAATAAATAGTTAATACATATCAACAAACAAGTCCTGCTAAGCCAATTGAATTGGCTTGTCAACAGGTGCTTAAAGTTTAGTTACATATACATTTTTATAAGTTATAATACGGCCCCTTAGGGTCAAAAAAACGTATCTCATTTTTTCTCTACTTTACAGGAGAGCAAGAAAACATAGTTCTCAATTAATCAGTGTTGTATACTTTTAAACAAACGAAACATATCAATAATTTCTTCTCATTTAGTTAAAGGATGGTATTTTGTGCTTCTGAACCATCTTTCGAATATAAAATAGTAATTCATTTTACCATCCGTAACTCAAAATCGATAAAAATTGAGTTACGTTTTTTTGACTCTAAGGGGCCGAATTTACATCTTATATCTACAGAATCAACAATTTTTTCATACAATTTTTCATACATATTAAAGTAAATATTTTTTTCCAATAGCCAGTTTTTCACCATATATTTAACCTTATTCATAGACTTACATTGCTTTATAGTGTCAGGTAATAAATTAAATATCTTCGGTATGTTGTATTCTATATTTTATATTTGTCAGTCATGGTACAATATGGAAAGAAGAAAGAAAGGAAAAATATAAGTAAACAAGAAAAAAATAATATACAGTAGTACAAAATTGGTGAAGGAAAAACAAAAAACCTGTTGTGTAGTGACCTCGTTAAAATATTCACTGCTAAAATATACTTAGTACAGCTTTATATTTAAACAGAGGCATGTTCAAAACATATTTTATTTTTGTATTTAAAAAGACAAACCTTCCCGGGTTAAAAATAACCAACAATATTTAACAATATTTGAAAATCTCCTACTACTACCGCAGTAAGCGGAAAAATTTGCTTATTTTGTGATAGAGAACTTAGCCAGCCGAGGAATTGAACACACTACGCCTGGGTGGGACCCAAACGCGATGTCAACTCAGCCACCGACCGGTCAACGTCATTATTACTCTACTCACTTCCATAATTTGTTTGAATTTAAACGGGCTTTAAAAACAAAATTATTTAAAAATCCTACCAATCTTAACTTATTTTCAATGTTTTATTTTTGTTTCATTATTTTATTTTCATCAAAATGAAAATTCAACACACCTTTAAAATGTGATACAGAGTCAGTAAAAGTGATGAAACAACATCACTTTTTGGAGGTGTGTTGAATTTTCATTTTGATTACATACCCATTATACCCATATACATTGCGGAAATGGTTACAGAGACTGATTCTTCCGGAGGATTTATTTACATTTATATAAGATTTTGTTTTGACACTTCTGTTTTGCTTTGACAGTGAAACTTTAAAAAAGCTTAACGTTCCCTGGCTGTCTTTGGGTCACAGTGGGCAATAATATCAGCAATCATAAACGTTTTCTTCCATGTGAGGCTTAAAAGACTTTCACTCCAGTAATAAATTCAAGTGTGTCGTGCTCCAGCCCGTTATACCATGTATTATATGCTAGCTTTTTTTCATTCAATTTCTTGTGACCGGTATTTTAAGAATTATTTCTGAACTGGAAGACAAAAGAAGATTATTTATAAACGAAATTATACATAAAAAATATGTTTTTTAAACCGTTTTCCTTAAATATGTATTTTGTTGAAGTTATAGTTACTCTGTGTGCACAATATTGATGTGTTTGTAGGTATTTGTCTACTACGCGATAGTCCCAACTGCCCAGAGCCAGTGGAACTCAGACATTCCAAATGTGGGGACTGTTGTGAGGCTGAAGGATGTGAGGAGGGAAAGGTTTGAGAAGTACCTAGCTATAAAGTGATGGGTCCACTAAACATGATTAAAGCCATTTCAAGAAACGTATCTATTTTGAATTATGTTATCTTACCTCCTCATCTGGATGATACTGAGAAAGTGGAAAACTCCGTTTTATTGACAATTTTTTTTTTAAGTTTATGATCTTTCATTCCTCGAAAAATTAAGATCCTAAAGTAATACGTAACGCGATTTTAATAATTATGTTTACATTCTTAATGCATTATTATCTACATTAAAACAAGTGTTTATTTTTATTTGTTAATACCATATATCTACATTAATACATTTTATAACACAAAGCACTCTTTTTAGGGTGCCTTAAACAAACAAAAAAACATGTTATAAAACATGCTGTCTATTAATGCCATGCTATCTACATTAAAACATGTTATAAAAAATAGGGGAGACCTGTCCAAAACCGTATAGCTAAGGCAGAAGCTCTGTAGTTCAGTAATTAAAAATAAGATAAGGTTCATAGTAATTATTTTTATTAATAAATTTAATAAGGAACAAAACTAAATAGAAAAATTTACCAAAATTTTATTCATAAATGTATTTAAAAAAAAAAAACAAAACCTCTAATTTTTCCGGTTTTGCCCCGGGGGGTGGGTAAAACCGTATACCATATACAGTTTCTCAGTTTTGTTGAAATTATGCACTATTTTGTTGGATTCCGCCAACTCGAATGCTAAGCTTCGAAGATCTTTTTAAGTTATCCCAAATAGGCGACGTTCCATGGTAAGAACGTGATCAACGAGTGATTTCGGCACTCCGTAGATTTCTGATGCTTTTAGGTAACCCATAGTTCCTGGGACGACACTCTTAATGACTTTCCTAATTTTTTCCGTATTCTAGTCTTGGCTGGTAGTTTTTTTTGTAATTACGAGTAATGATGATAACGTCTGTAAACACATAAAAAAATGCTTCAATGAAAATACTCCGGGTCAAAATCGTATAATGGCCGGTTTTACCCCGTACGGTTGTGCCCGAGAAATTTCTATTCACACATTCTTTCACAAATGTTAAACTTTTAACGAAAATCACCCAAATGTTTTACTTAATCAAATTTAAAATATACATAATTATATTATGTGATATGTCACTCACCTGCAAATGATAGAAACTTCACTATTAATTATTTCAATAACCGTAAAATTAGATCAGATCACCGAAAAACTTAATAAGCGTATTATCTCGCCAGCGGGCAGGCTTGTTTTGACAAGTTTCTGCTGACTTGCGTTGATTTTGGAGCTTAACATGGGCGGAATGCGTGGCGGGAATATTTAAAGAAATAAAGCTTTTATAGAGAAATACGGTTTTACCCCGGTATACGGTTTTGTACAGGTCTCCCCTACTGTCTATTAATGCCATGCTACATATATTAAAACATGTTATAAAACTTTTTTTTTATTTTTTTTTTATTATTTTAATATACATCATATGGGTTACATTAATACATACATATTTTGCAAAATATAATATTAAGGTTCATATATGGTCATGTATACCTTATCAGAAAAGAGGAGCTCTTGTGCCTGATAAGGGAGCCACGATTCTTACTTAGATTCATAATTCATAATGAGATATAATAATAATAATATATATTATAATAATAATTATTATATTTTTATTTTTGTTTAATATAAGTTTTTTTGGAAAAAAAGTTTGATTTTATTTATTTGTTCTTGTTGGTTCGTAATACAGCGCAATTCGGAAGGGAGATTATTGTAGTTTTTTATGGCTTGGTAAATATAATGGTTTTGCATTTGAGTTGTTTTAAAGATTGGCGTAATAAATTGATTTCCATTTCTCATGAGTTTATAAAATTCTTGATATTCTGTGTTATTTTTTTCTTTACACATTTTTATAATGGAAGTTTGCTTAAATATATCATCAATATTTGGTACTGGAAACAATTTAAAAAGCAATTTTGTTGGGAAAGTAGAGTTTTTTTTAAGTATTACTTTTATAATATTTTTTTGCGAGATTTTTACTGAGTTTAGGTTGTTTTTATAAGATCCTCCCCAACCTATGATTCCGTAAATAAGCAGGGAGTGGACAAGAGCATAATATACATTTTTTAGTATTTTCACATTTAAAATATTTCTTAACCTAACAAATATATATATACATTTCCTTATTCTCTTTACTAACTCCCTAATATGGCTTTTCCATTTCAGCCATTTTATCTACATTAAAACATGTTACAAAACATGCTGTCTATTTTAATGCCATGTTATCTAAATTAAAACATTTTACAAAACATACTGTCTATTTTAATGCCATGTTATCTACATTAAAAAATGTTACAAAACATGCTGTCTATTTTAATGCCATGTTATCTACATTAAAACATGTTACAAAACATACTGTCTATTAATGCCATGCTACCTATATTAAAACATGTTATAAAACAAACTGTCTATTTTGATGCCATGTTATCTACATTAAAGATATTATAAAACATATTGTCTATTTTAATGCCATATTATCTAAATTAAAACATGTTATAAAACATATTGTGTATTTTAATGTCATGTTATCTACATTAAACCATGTTATGAAATATATTTTCACTGTCATTGCTATATCCGCTAAGTTAAAACAGTGGAATTTTGTAATCGGTAATTTCTGTCTTTTGTTGATTACAGTTGAAACTTTCAACTGTAAGCCACAACTGTAAGCGTGGCAAAAATAATATTTTATCATTTTCAGTCAGGTCACTTGCAGTCAGGAAAAGTAGTAAAATAAAGTTCGTTTTACAACCTATGTGCCATTAATTACATCTTTATTATGCTAAGATTTTAAGAAAAGATTACATTTATATGCAATTTCGTTTGGTAGGTAAACTAGAAGTTACAAACATACCTACATTATGTAATTCCATCTGAGTTTTCCGTGGATTTGTCGATAATGTTTTGATTATATTATTATGGGCGACATTATACAAGTCCGGTGTTCCACATACCCTGAGTCTGCATGCCATGCCGCAGTTTTGTTGTAATTATTTCCTTCGATTATCGGGGGCATTTTTAGTTTTTTTCGCCACAACCGTAATTATTTATGCCATATATCAAAATTTGACATAGAAACAAAGTGTAATATGATGAAAGCTAAAAATTTAAAAATTTCTTTATTAATTCCTGTTTGAAATGGCTTTTGTACAGGGCCGGTCGGACACAATTGGAGTAGTTCGCTCCGGGCGTCGAATTGCCACGAGGCGCTGATAATACCTAACACTAACAGTCCTAACACATCACCCTTGATATTATTTTTCATAAAAACGGCGCAGCACAAAATTACAAATCATCGGAATATTATTGAATACAGTGATCAGTGATCACCTACCTTGGCGTCTACTGGTTTTATCAAGGGGCGCCAAAATTTTACTTGAGCCAGGCGCCGTTTGGCTCAGGGCCGGCCGAAACGAAATACATTTTATATTATAGTAAAAATAAAGAAATCAGTTAATCCGACGTGTGCTAAAAACATTTCAGTAATTACGTGACAGTCCATTCTTTATCATTATTGATTTTCTAACACTTCTTAGCATTTAATAATTCGTAATACACCTTTTTTGAGACCAACACGCTCGTATAAAAAAGGCAGAGAAACGTAGGAAAATAAACGAAGTCGGCTCGTATGTGGAACGAGCTACCGGAAACTGTTATAACTCCTTCATATATTCAAGACTTCTTCAAAATCCGCATTAATAAATCCTTTCCTACAACCCTTCCTTAACTCGCCCCACAAAGCTGCTCAACCGGTGGCGATACAGCTCCCCCGTCTTTACACTGTATAGACAGAGGGCACTCTTGTGAGATGTCACTTTTTTTCAATACCTGTTAAAATTCAAAATTCATAATAGCTTAAAAAAACTTTTTTTGTTACTACTGTAAATGAAAGTTACGCATTCTTCGAATTAAGCCGTCGATGTATGGTTTTTACACTTTATTATAATAATCCTAAATAATTATTAATTAAATTATATTTTTTGTATTTTAGACAAATTTAACCAGTGTGCGGTAATGGGCGTAACTGGTTTGACGAGGGCTAGCTTTTTATTGGTTGATTTCCAAATATTTTTGGCTAGTGGATAGCCTTAATATATTTTTTTCAGAAACTATTCATCAAAAACAAGAGAGCAAAAAATGTATAAAAAATAGTGGAAAATAATAGATGTGAAAGAGAAAAGGAAAAATAATTCACCAGGTATGTCAAATATTTTATTATATATTTTTTTAATGTAACAATAACCTCAACACTAATTACTCTATTCATCGATTCCTAGAATACATCCCCTTGCAAATAAACATTGCGAACTTATTGACATATTTGGTGCTGATAATTTCGAAAGTTAATCAACTGAATTCAATAAATTAACTTTTATTATTTTTTAATAAATCCTCTCTTTTGATGTTATAAACTGTGCGAGTCAATAACTAAATAAAATACCTAAGAGAATAAAAAATTCTGTCCAAACAGTAGAACAAAAATATCTGCCAAGATGGCGGCAAAGCCAGACCGTTTCCATGGTTATTATGTCAGTGGCTTGACATTTTATTGACATATGGGAACAACAATTATTTAACTTATAACCTATTCCATTTAAATAAAACACATTTTTATTTGTACAATACTTTATTTAAATATAATATTTTTTCTGGATGGCTAGAGCTCTCAAGGAAATAATAATTAATTTTCAAAACATGTATGTGTATACATAATTTTACATAATACGTAATTTTATTTACTTTTTTAGTTCACAACCTAATAAATATAATAATACCACAGACATAGGAATTAATAGACGAGAAGATAATGGCGAGGGGTAAAATCAACTGTTGAAGAACGAAGGGGGTAAAGCTGACTGTGATTCGTCAGTAAATCAATCTGACAGTAAATAGGCATCTCGCATTATAATATAACCATTTAGTTCTTAAAAGTAAAATCTGCTTTTGAATGAATAGACATTTTTACATGGGAGCGCAAATTACTCGCCACGTTATGAACAAATTTGCGAAGTCCAAATTCGGCAAAAAAATTCTTCTATTTTCAGAGTCGAATATTTCGTTTAAGTATTTAGTTAAGACACTTTTATAAATGTTCATAATTTACTTCCCAGCAACCAACCAGCTTTGTGTTTCGCGTCCAGACGTTTCTCGATGTGATAGTGTGTGTTACTACAACTGATCGATGTGAATATGCTTAAAATAAAGTACAATAATGCTTATATTTATATGGAATGTAATACGACAATTGGGTTTATTCTCTTTTTCACATCTATTTTTACAAGTTTTCATAGCACAAGTCAACGATTTGCCGTGTTATTTCGTAAAATGAACCGATGATGCCTCGACCATAGTTCGCACAAGAATGATGACGTCACGTTTTCAAATTTCACTTGAGGCCATACGCGAGCACAGCCGGCTCCAATGGAACCGGTATGGGGAGTGGGGATAATACGCTTTTAATCACTTAGGGCAGGTCTACTAATATTCATATATCTATGAATAATACTGATAGATAATGTTAGCTTTGAAGTACCTTTTTTTCGCTGCTTCGGGCACCGCTTGGAAATCTGAAAAGTGCACTTATATCACAAATATGTTATGCCTATGAAAATGGAAGGTACTAAACAAAAATAATCATAACGCAACTTGTGCAGGTAACGCAACTAAATTTCAGCAACAGTTGGAATAGTGATTTCCTTATATTCCATTCTTAAAATGTATTAAGAAAAGAAAATAATTTCCCTTTTCAAAAGGTCTTAAATATTAATTGCTGGTATATGATAAATCATTGAATGATGCTTAAGAAATATTTATTTTAATACAAATATCAAAGTGTTATAAATATTATCATCGATATAATGAAAAAAATATATTTGCCCCGGGCCGCGCCGAATTTTAGCTGAACCGCTGTATTTTTACTGTGCAATTCAAATATTTGTATGACGGCTACCCTTAAATTGATAAAATATAAAATTTACCCGCTTTTATTGTCATAAAGAATAAGCTCCCTGTGAATATAATATTAACTAACAACACACTTAAATTTCGTACGCTAAAACATATCTAAACGATCAAATAAATTGAAAAAACTTTGACAGGAAAGCTTTCCTAAACTTTCACTTACCTACCTGTGAAATAATATTAGTATTCAAAACATGTTTACACTCGTTGGTTGAAAACCTACGCGGCATCTTGAATACTTATTTAATAAACATTATTTTGTTTTTAGAAAGGTGTACCTAAGCGATGCTAATAAGCGATTTATCTGTTTTCTCTCTCTGTATTATTAGTGCATTTCCTCTGTCTATTCTTTATTCATCGGATCATAAATAAACCACTCACCAAAAGATATTATATTCTAATTTTTTGTTTGTAACACATCAAATAATAGTATGCATACTAGCTTTTATACATTATAATTTGTTTCATTTACTGTCTCAGGATTAGTTAAATTTAATATTAATCGAAATATTAATTAGCATTTTGCAAAATTGTACAATTTTTTTATAATTTTTTCTTCCCTTTCAAAATCTCGTTTATATTGTTCCATACAAGTACACTTTAGTAAGTAACAAAATAACACACATAAATAATTGTATGCTTATACGTATATACATACTTGCTTTGCTATGTTACACTTTCTTTTACATACAATTCCAAGTTTATGTTATTAATCAAATTCAATATAAATCATCATATTCGTATTTTGATAATTTTCATTAAATGTTATTATAGGTACCTACATGCTATTTTTTCTGTGAGTAAAACTATATTTATCTTGTTATACTTACATACTGTAAGCAAATATTAAATTTCAAGTACTTAAAAAAAATTAATGGTACTTTTTAATTTTAAATAATTTGTTTTAATGTAATATTTATGAGCTGTGGTGGCGTTACATAGTTATAGAGCCAATTACGTAAATATTGTTTACGTAAATAATAAATAAAATAGGTCCCAATACTGTTCCCTGTGGGATGCCAAAAATCCGTGGTCTGTGAAACACTCAGAAAGCCATTTAACTTAACAAATTACTTTCTATTAAATGGATCATTTTTGATCCACATTAAAGCACTATTGGTTAGGCATGCCAATTTTCGCCAGTTTGGAAATAAGGTTAGAAAATTGGAAAAAAGTGAAAATTTGGTCGTTAAAAAAGTCGAAAATCTTTCATAAAAATATTAATCTTTTTTGATTTCGGTATGTGAAGCTTAGAAATTTTGTGATTCCGGAATTTTTTCCCAAAATTTCGTCCAGGAAAATGTAAAAAAAATGGTCGGGATATTGTGTAAAAGTTTTTGAAACTGAGCAATTCTAAGAGGTTAATTTTCTTTATGACATTTTCTAAGGCTGTGGGGATGCTGTCTGACAACTTTAATGGTTCTTTTTGTAAATAACAGGGCGCAACTTCTGTTTGAATTAATCCTAAACTAAATAATGCCATCAGACATGGCACCCTCGATTTCTCTCTTCGGTGCCATGCAGTGGTGAAACTATAGGGTGGCAAGGCTGGTAAAATGCCACGGGCCCCGCGGGGGCCGGGGCCGCGGCCGCCGCGGGGCTGCGAGCTCAGAAGTCAGAAGTAACCTAACATTTTTAACAAAATTTAGTAAAAAATTATTAATTTTACATAAGCACATAAAATCAACTAAAGTTAGACACAACTGAAGGCCATATAAGTACAAATTCAAATAAGTAAGCAAAAATTCAATTCAATAAGGAAAATTATTTATTCCCCACTTTTAAGTATGTTCACAAAACCTAAACAATATAACACATTTAAATAAATTAATAGCTGCTAAATCATTACTAAACAATTAAGATAACATTAATGTGGAGAAAACAGACTTCAAAATACCCCACAGAATATGAAATCTATTGTCACAATTATTTTATCAATAAATCGGTTTAACCGATAATAAAACATTTTAAATTGGGACGGGGTAAAATAGAATCATTAAATAAGTCGTCTAAACGTGGCTAAAACCACAGTTTGAAAATGGCCTTGAAAACCGAAACAGCGGTAAAAATAACAAAAAACAAGGAATACTTGCTAAACTTAATAATTATATTATTAAATTGGATTTTAATTAAATAAAAAAAGTACAATATTGCATCTTCACTATATATTACTGATAAGGGTAATTTTAAAGAACTAATAAGTGAAACGGTTCGTAATCGAAAACGGACATCGTAATCCCAAGGGTCCTTTCTTAAAAGACAATGACAGTCGATCTTTCCTAGAAAAACATTACTATATTGTTTCCAAGTCTGGCGTGAAACTTGAACGTACATAGCTATTTTATTTCTTAATACTTCAGAAGGCGTATTGTGAAACATCCAGGTTATTCGCAAATCGGGCATCTAAAAAAATACAAAATGTTTGGATGGAAGGTTATAACGACTGGAAATATATTTTAGACGCCATAGAAAGACACTAGACATCTAAAATTCTCCTGGATTCTTGTTTAACGTATCAACAATGGCGGCTACATAGAACACTAGATGAAAAGCAAGAATTTATGATCAAGAAAGAAAAATCTTTTTGGCGCCAAGTACTCTCTAGACTCCTTGATGTTACTCTGACACTTTCAACGTGTAATTTAGCCTTCCGTGGCAACAGAGAAAATGCAAATTGCAATGATCCAAGTTTCCGAGGAAACTTTTTGAGTATTGTTGAGTTATTAGCAAAACACGATCCGATTTTACAAGAGTTGTTTAGTAAATCAAAGGGCCAAATAAAATACTTAAGTTCAAACATACAAAATGAGCTAATTTCTGTTTTGGTTCTAAAAATAGTCAAATGCACTCATACATGAAATAAATGCCGCACCTTTTACTCTATCATATTCGATACAACACAAGATATTTCAAAAACTGATCAAATGTGTGAACTTTACCGTTATTGTATGATCAAGAAAGACGAATATGGAATCCCAAAGGCGTTTATCATTACAGAGTCATTTTTAGGATTTCATCAAGTTAGGGACCGAACTGCCTTAGCAATGTCCAACCAAATTATTAAATCCATAAATCACAAAAATCTACCTCTAAATAAGTGTCGAGGACAAGGATATGATGGTGCTAACACAGTGAAAGGCACTTATGGTGGAGTTCAAAAACTCATAAAAGATATCGAGCCAAATGCGGTATATTCACTGTGCTTCTCATAACTTAAATCTAGTACCTACTTAATGATGCAGTAAGAGAGGTTATTGTTATGCAACTTTTTTTTTAAACAGTTCAACAAATTTATAATTTTTTAGCATAGTATCAAAAGATGGAATATCTTATCAAGTTTTATATCAGATAAAGAAGGGGAGTCTTCAACTTCGATAATATTAAAAACATTGAACCCTACTAGATGGCCATTACGTTATGATGCTATTTTTGCTTTAAAAGTTCGGTTTGTTGAAGTCAAAAAAGCGCTAACGAAAAAAAATTTGTTAAATTGCGAATCGGATGAAAGAAATGAAGCTTTATCAATCAAGAAGAAGATCGAGAACTACAGTTTATTATGTTATTGGTTTTCCATTGCAAAATTCTACAAACTATCGATGCAGCCTCTAAAGCAGTTCCGTCCAAATCCATCGATCTTTCAAATGCCTTAAAATGTTTGAAAATTTAAAAAAAGAAGCAAGTAGTGTAGCAGAAAAGTGGTCCATCAACCCTGAATTTTCTACCGTCATAGGAAGGTGAAACGCCATTTTGACGAACTTTGCAAAGATGAGCGTCTCCAAGATCGGGAAAGGTTGTTTTAAGTGAACATATTTTATCGAGTATTGGACATCATCATTAACCAACTGAAATTGTGTTTCCTTCCAATTAGTGAAATTGTTTCCAATTTCAGTGTTTTTCAACCTGCCACTTTGCAAAATTTAAATGACCCTGATCTTAAAAAAAGCTCTAGAATTTGTTGATATATATAAAAAAGACATATCTGAATCATTTGCCAGGGAAATTCTCAGTTCGCGGTCCCACTTCAGAGACGAAATAGAAAAGGCTTCATGTATTAGAGAACTTGCTGATTTATTATTAATAAAGAATCATTTTATGTTGTGCAGCTTTTCTGAAGTATGTACTGCATTAATGTTATTTGTTACAATTCCTGTGACTACAGCTAGTGCCAAAAGGTCATTTTCGAAACTAAAATTAATAAAAACATATTTAAGAAAGTCAATGGGACAAGACAGGCTACGTAACTTGGCTATTCTGTCTATTTAAAATTCAATGGCCCGATCTTTAAACTTTGATGACTTTATTGATACTATTGCGGAACAGAAAGCTCGGAGAAAAGAATTTTATTCATAAATATCTTGTAAAGACTAAATTGTTTTTTACATATGCTTTTGAAAATAAAAATGCACACAATATTAGTAATACTGTTGGGTAACTTCTTAAGTTATTTATAAAAATCAATTACAATGCGACTGTGATTTTTAATGGGGGAGCCCCACCCAATGAATTTGCCACGGGCCCCCGATGGTATAGTTTCGCCACTGGTGCCATGGTCAAAAAACTTACGAATGAAGTCAAACTTTTGTCAAATAATACAGAGAACTAATCAGATGAAACTATAATTCAAATTTAAGATGATATTGAATAAAATATTAATTATATGACAAAAATAATAGCTTCTTAGCCTATCCTATAAAGAACTAATCAGATGAAACTATAATTCAAATTTAAGATGATATTCAATAAAATAATAATTATATGACAAAAATAATAGGTTCTTAGCCTATCCTATCCTATCTTATTAATCAAATTAATAGTGGTAGGTAATAATCTTTATTCGAGAAAATTAAATGACATGTGTTTTTTTTAAGGGTATACTTAAAAGAATTCATAATCTGCTCTTTCATAGATGGCGCTAATACAATTATTTTAGGAAAAAAACACCTTTTATAATATTAAGATGAATTATTTGTTTGCGTCCGTACATATGCAATATGAATATAACACTGACCCCCAGATTTCTACCAACCCCTCATACCTTTTTCCTTCCCAGAACTTTCTTTCCTAAAAAGACCCTCCACACTACCATCCCCAAAGATGACACAGGCCCTGAGGGGAATTATTTTCCTCAGGGTCTCGTGTGCGGATCTAATGTAATATATGAACAATATATGAACGACTCCGAATTCAATATAATGACGCCTGTAGAATCATATTTGGATACCGAAGATACAGCAGCGCATAGACAATGTTCACTGAATTAGGACTAAATGGATTTGCCGGCCTGATGAGACACCGGGTCACTGGAGCCAGGATGCGGCTAATGGCCTCCGCCAACACGTTGGTGACTGCAGCCTACCAGAACCAAACGCCACTACTGAGTGAGAGCTGGGCCCAAGCTCACTAAAGACCATGCCCTGCATAGTTGTTAATTACTTTAGTTGTTAATTTATTCTTCGTCATATATTTTTTCAATTTCACATACCTACTGTACAAAAAATATGTATATATCTTCTTAAAATTTTAAATCTATACAACAATAAATAAAAAATAAAATTAAATTAAAAGAGTGAACAACCTTCCTCACTATTCTCTACAGCCTCACAATTTGCTCCAATTGGGATGCCATAGTGAATGGGCTCCAAAAAGTAATATGCACTATTTTAAAATTACTACACCGTGGTCCGTGGATACAATATTATGTCAAAGTAATCAATGGCAGGTAATAGTAAACGCTCAAATCAGCCGTTGACCGTCTAGAACAACGATACTCAACCTGCGGCCCGCCGAGCTATTTTGTGCGGCCCTCCATACATTTAATATCAGGAACATGATTTACAAAATCTGGCATTCTATATCACGTTAATTTGAGATTAATTGCGACTTTGACGTACAGACGTTGAAACTCGAAGAGGATAGTATAAGTATAATATACTATCTATATAATATAATATTCTATAAGAGTGTTGCTACTACACACCATAACTGCACACGCTAGATCTATCTCTAAAAAACAAAAAATTGACAGACAAATATGCGCGCAAATAATTTTGCCCGTGGCAACACATAAAATTTTGACAGTTCTAAAGTTAAATGGTTACCAGTGTTACTACCAACGAAGAATATAATATGATATAATATTATTTTTCGCAGCCGGAAATTTTCGAAAATGGAATTCCGTAGCTACCCCCCCCCCCCCCCATGGATTTCGAAAAATTGTTGTTGGGAATTACATATGATGTTTTTGGGGAATTATTATGTTTTACAGAAATTCTCTAACAACCCCCCCCCCCCCATGGATTTCGAATAGTAAAAGGGGGAATCAAGCTCACACCGTTGGCAACACTGACCAGTATAGTGTTGCGGCCCGCGTAGCTTTACAAACATATGAATGTGGCCCGCAGAAGAAAAAGGTTGAGTATCACTGGTCTAGAACACCATGACAGAGCTTGACAACATTATTTTAGTTTCTTTTATAGCATATGAAATGGGAATTTATGAAGTGTAATAATTAAAAAGCATTTACACTAGTTTTTACACTGATATTATATAAATTATTATAATTGTGTAATTAGTAGGCAGAGATTGTATTTTAAAATTATATATTTTTTTAATGTGAATACCGCACAAGAATCCCAACTGCTCCCAACCGTCTGGAGCCAGTGAGACTATGACATCCCCAATTAGGGTATGTTGTGAGGCTTGAGGTAGTAAGGAGGGAAAGGCGGGGAGTAGGATGGGGAAGAGTGGTGGTTTTACACCAGGGCGATATTGAGAACATCCTCCTCTCTGGAACGTGCCGCAAATATACTATATATTATTTTAAATTAATAAATTGTGAAATAACACAATTTCATCAGATAAAATTTACATGCAGACGCCGGGATTTGAACCCGCAACCTTCGAATTGCTAGTCGAGAGCTTTACCCCTAGACCACGGAGGCCATCATTGATATATTTATATCAATGTATTATTTATTTTATTTAACCAAAATCTTAAAAGCTTTCGCTATAAAATTATCAAAGTAAATAATGGTATACTCGTATATAAAGTAACATGCATACGCACTACTTTACTTAATTTGTAATGATATATAACTGAAATATTCAGTAATAATTTATTATTACTGCACTTAATATAAATTTTACTTAAAAATGCAAATACCAATAATAGATTTCCACAATTAAAATTTGCACACTATTTAGAAGTTCTTAAAACATAAAACAGGGGGAATAAGAACATTTCAACAGCACTGCACAAAGAAATATAAAGCACTGAAATTGGAATATCTCATTACCTCAACTTTGGTGACTTGCCGTTCCTCCTGGCTTGTGACTAATTATGTAATACTTATAATCTCTTCTATCCAACTATTCCTTAATGTGTTCCAATAATCGATTTGTTAATACATATCTCATTAAATTCTCATTTTTGCAATCATTTTATATATCAGACTATGTGATGCCTCTAGAATCCATTAGATTCTTAAGTACAGTCCAATTTGAGCAAAATGATATTTAGTAATATAAATAAACACTGGGACACTTTTAAAACTTGAGTTAACCTCACTTTTCAACATTTTGGCTTTGAGAAAATCATCTGAAAATTGTTATTTCTGTCATACAATTCTCCTCTTATTCTGTTAAAGGTGTGTGTTCGGGTATAACGCTAATAAATTATAATTATTATATTACCTACATCCTATCGTTCCCACCTTGCCATCGGGAGAGAGGGATTTCGTCTGCCCGGCGCCAGTACAATTTCTACCAATTTCTACGATACGCGTCTCGGGTCATACCTTTCATGGGCATTTCTTTCGTGGTCGATATCGAGTGACGGAACGAGATAAATACTGTGTGAGTTTGGTGCTACCACGGAGGCTGTAAGGAGATACATGTACAAGGTAGGACTTTTCCTTAATTCTGGTGGCATCCTCAAATACCTATCCCGTTCCCGTATATCGTTCAACTTGCACCCGACAAAGACGCTAAGTTTTCAAGAGCTATCGAAACAGTGTGTGTAGATATGTTCAAAGAAAAACAATCTGAAATAGGTTGCGGTTATGAACAAACCAAGTCTTCCTTTTTCCCAATTATGTACTATTTGTAATTTTTTTTTCATAATAAAATTTCGAATTACGTGGGAATTTGTTAATTCGAAATTTGATGTCCACTGGATTTCGAATTAACGAAGTTCTACTGTACTACCATTTTTCTCAATTCTTTTTTTAATAAGTCCTTGATATAATTTGTTTTAAATACCTCAATACATAAAACAATAGACTGTAAACCGTTTTGTATCACATAGCTGTCATATTATGCAAAGATCGCCAACCTCACCAGCGCCATCTGCTTCGAGCTTTCCAGATTACCTGTCATAGATTTAGATATCCAATGTATCTCGAATATCAAATATAGTGCATCTACAAGTACTATGCAATTATAGAAGTTGTAAGCTATATTTACTCACAAATTTAATGTATTTTAAAATTAAAATTATTAGAGTATTTATTAGGGAAACAATATTGCAGTATCCACAGATTTTATTCAATTAAAAATCTTTGTAATAATGAAACAACTTTGACAAGTCACATAATCAAAATAAAAAAATGATTTTGTATCTATTTTACTTTTTCTTCTTCTTGAGCTTCTTTTCTGAGGTCGCATCGTCATCAGATATAATTAAACAATGACTACCGCTCAAAGATTTAGAATTCATTTGCGTATTGTTTTCAAAATTTTCTTCATTGTTTGAATGTTTACGTTTCTTCTTTTTATCTGGGCTATCTACAATATCAATGATAATGGGATCAAGGTCAGTAGCGATTTTAACATTTTCTTTAGAATGGTTTTTACTTTCCTTTCTAGATTTCTTACTCAATTCAGTTTCTTCTACAATCAAGGAAATAGACCTTCTGTCACTAGTTAGTACAATAGTTTCCAATTCTTTTGTTTTTTTCTTAGATATCTTTTTTTGTACTTGTCGCAATGACTTCTGTTTCAACATCCAAGGTATCTAAGTCTTTTTTCTTCTTTTTATGCTTCTTAGAATTTACGGGAATATTATCACTGGCTACAAGTATTGTATCTGTACTTTCAGTGACAATAGTTCCTAATTCTTTTGTTTTTTTCTTATTTTTTGTACTTATCTCAATGACTTCTGTTTCAACATCCATGGTATTCAAGTCTTTTTGCTTTTTTTTATGCTTCTTAGAATTTACGGGAATATTATCACTGGCTACAAGTATTGTATCTGTACTTTCAGTGACATTAGTTTCTAATTCTTTTTCAATAATTATATCTTTCTTGATTTTGACGGGGATATCTTCAGATACATTGACAACCTCAACACCTAAAAGAGTGTTTGATTCTTTAGTTTTCTTATGTTTCTTAGGTTTAATCGGGCTATCTTCAGTTGTGTCTACAATCTGAACATTTGAAAGAGGGTTTAATTCTTTATTTTTTTTATGCTTCTTACTTTTAACGGGGGTGCTTACTTCTTCAACTGATGCTACAATTTCTGTAGTCAACTCATTTCTCAATGAAATATCTGACTCTTTGTGTTTTCTTTTATTCTTTTTTGTCTTTATTGGAACAACATTACTAACTTCAACCTGATCGACAGGCTCAATTGATTCGATTGGCTCTGGCACATCTTTTGGTTTAGATTTTTTAAGTAATGTTTCAGATTCTACCACTGTTTCTTCTAGGGAGAGTTCATTTTTCGATTTTTTCTTCTTTTTTGGTTTTTCATCTATAGTTCTTTCTTCATTCTTCTTCCATTCTTCAGCTTTATTCCAATTGCTCTTTTCTTCAATATGAGCATCAAGGTTACTATTGTAGCTATTTACAACATTCTCGGTGAATGTATGTTGCGCTTCTGATTCCTCAAATGTTTCCATCTCTCTAATGTTAAATTGATTCAATCCTGCAAATGTATTTTTGTTATTTTTAGATAGGTTTCTTGGTTTATCATCTGATGGATTATTGGCATAATTTTTCTCATTTCCGTTTCCAATTACTGCTGTCTCATCATCAAACCTTTCAAAAACGGCAACAAAAAATCCGCTAGTATAATCACTTTCGGGCCTAGCATAGATACACTTTTCCCCAATATCTTCATGTTTCCAATCTCCTACATTATTCCACTTGTTTAACTTTTCTCTGGCGGACACTAAGCGAAACTTTCCCTTGTGATTTCTAATAACATCATCTATGACTGCTTCATTCTCTTGGGAGTATAGAGAGCAGGTGCTGTATACAACCCTTTTGGCAGTGGAATATTCATTAAGTGCATGTCTTAATAATTTAGCCTGAAAAGCAGCTAGTTTTTGTACTCTCCCAGAGTCAAGATCAAACGCTGCATCATTGCCTTCAATTCTCCGCATTCCTAAACAAAATGAAATAATAATTAAAAAGGATGTTTATTGATTTATTGTGGAACTAATATTTACCTACATGACGTAATCTTATATATTATGTAAAGATAGTTTACCTGAGCCGCTGCAGCTAGGATCGAGCAAAACATAGTCTACATTGGGGCAATCATCCTTCTTTACAGTAATGACATCTTTGTTTAAAGGTTTGACACATGTGGCACCAGATTTTTCAATAAAATCACATAGAATTCCGTAGCGTTCTTCATCCTGCTCCACAGCGTATATTGTTCCCTATAAAATCAAACAATCATTTAAGCACAATTTTAATTATTTTCCATTCAAATTCGTGTTCTCTTTGGCTATTTTCGAATGTAACAGAATACGAATGGTGACACATTCACAAAATATAAAACTAACCTCATTCCTTATAAGTGCGGCCAAGTGGGTGGTCTTCATTCCCGGAGCAGCGCACATGTCCAGAATGGTGCTGCCAGGAGTTGGTGCCAGCAGGAATGCCGCCAAACATGTCGCCTGGTTAAATACAAATACATAATATACACATATACAATCATTTATTAGCAAAATCATCAAAAACCTACTTGTTTTGTAATTTTAAAAGAGCATTTGTAGCGTTTCCCAATCTTTTTCGGCTTGGAAACCCCCTTATGGTTCATTTTGCTAAATTTTTTTTTATTTTTTATTTTTATTATTTAACGGCAATATAAAGTAATGTAAAAAAGATACAATGATAAGTAATATAAAGATATAAAGTGATTTAGTTTGTTCTCAGTCCTCATCACTAGGTATTCCTCTTCGAGGCGGACTGTAGGTTGTTGTATGTGTGTTGATCATGATTTCCTCATCTTCTAATTTGTTGGTTCCCACAAAATATAAAATAAACTAAGCAAAAAGTATTTATGTTTGTTGTCTGTAGGTTGCGTTGGGGTTACTTCATAAATTTAATGATTTTCTCATCTTCATGTTTGGTTAGCCATAATTTGATGTCTTTTTTAAACTTTTGTATATCAATGGTGTTTTTAATTTCAATAGGAAGGGCATTATATAATTTTATAGCATGGAAATAGTGGTTCTTCTGGCCGAAAGATGTATTTAATTTTGGAATGTTTATTAGATTTGAGGATTTCGTCCTTGTAGTGTAGGTGTGTTGTTCAGCCAAAGTACTCATATTTTTCTTTAAAATTGAGCAGTGCAATTTTTGAGTACAGTTTTGCCCTACATATTATGTACAAACATGGTACTATGAAATCTGTCTTTTATACTAGTCCCAGGGAGAGATTGTATTCACACCATTGAAAATCTTTCTTCTCATACGTCTTGTATGCAAACGAAAAAGACAAGATGTAGTATTTTTAATTTGCTTCAAAAATCCATTACATTACCTTATCTTGCAGGAATATCTCATTGTTGTGATACAGCTCGCAGTCATAGAAGGGGGTGTCAGGGGCAAAGACAAAAACCACCTTGACATGATAGTCGGGCATGAAGTCATACTGGCCGAGCTTCTCCACCTGCTTCAGGAAATCATCGTAAGAGCCGGCGGTGCAACGCACGAGGTTCCAACCCTGGTCTTGGAAATAGCGGACGGCGTCTGCTGCCGATAGACGCAGCGTGTTGATACGGATGTAACGGGGCTTTAATTCCACTAAAACACGATTTGATTAATTCAAAATGTCACAGTATAATGTAGATATAGTATGATCCTTCGCTGAGAGCTCCATTGTAAACTCTCTTTCCGGTAGATGTGTTGTTTATGAGAAAGATGGAAGTTACAACAAAGGCGTCAGCGATAAACTTAAAATAAATACTGGCCCAGTTGAAATCAACAGTTGAATGTTTTTATGAACCACAAGAGGACGGTGCAATGATTTAGTAATCTGGCAGTATTCAAACATGAATAAATTGGTATAACCAATATATAACCAAAGGCAATGTTCATATGTGTGTGCCCTATAGACGTAAAAATTTAGTAGGATTTTGTTGAAAATTTCAAAGTTTGTTCTAGTGCCAAGAATGTTTAGAAAGTGGTTTGAATGGTAGAAGTGGACGTAGAACGGGGAACACTAATTGAATCACTGATGCATAATACATCTGTACAGAGATTAAGTCAATCAATTCACTGCTGGTGAATCAGTATTTGATTGTAGTGTCATTTAATATAACGAAGACTCATAACTCAACACCCAAACCAGTCATAACCCCGAGCAAGGGCCGGGTAACGTAAGCTAGAGATTTTAGATAGACAACACCAATAATGTGGAACTTTTCAAACTCTATTGCACTCAAAAGTCACAAGCCGCCACTGGCCCCACACGTACCGTAAAGACTGCTGACGTTTCAATGTCAGTAACGTGGGAAATCTTTGGTAAATTATAGTTGAACCCTTGCTAAAACTTTGTTATTTAATACAACCATAATTATTCCTGACCTTGCAATCAGCTCCCTTTTCAGCAAAAAGTTTAAAAAGAGCAAAATCAAATATTACGAGATACTCTAACAGAGCTGACTGATACATTTGATCATCTTCAAAATAGATGAGAACCCTGCTTTAGTACAAATCTTCAGGAACCAAATGTATTATGTATGAAATAATGCAGCAGTAAAAGCCTGCATTAGTTAATATTTTTAGCTCTGAATTTTAATCGTATGTAACAAGTGTTTCAGAATTTTCATTATCTTATGGGACAAAATAAAATTACATTAGAATTCAAAATAAGCATTATTTAATTCATTAATTCTTCACAGTTTACAAAAATTTATTGTAGTAAGAAAACTGTACATAAAGAATGATATTATTACACAATATGTTTATTGTGTACAGCTTATACAATATTAATACTTTAATGTCAAAAATTAATAAAAAAGGAATGGTTGAATAAAGTGCTTTGGAAAAAATGACTATCTTAATAAATTACAAACAAGGTTTCCATCTTATGTTTACATTTTACACCAAAAAATTGGTGTTACATATTAAAAATGTAATCCAAAATACGATTTCCGCCATTGGTATGAAATCTAAACCTAAAATTCAATCAGATTTAGCATGATCTTCGGAGGGTTCACAAGCTGGCTGATTGTAAGAATCGGGATCTATTTCATTCCCTTCATCGTCATATTCCTTCTCATAATATCCTTGGTAAGCATACGCAAAGATGACAAGATATATTGTGATGACCGATGCTACAACCGACCACACGGTGTTGGTGAAACCGGTGACTTCAAAATGCTCTTTCAGAGTATGTTTCGTCCCGAAAAAAGCAGCAAAGGGTAATGAAAACATGGCAACACTATAAACAAATAATAAGAACATCGCCCATGCCGCTGCTTTGGTGTGCTGGGGAAGGAGAGGCCTATTATCCTCTTGTGTGTCCATTTTGACTTATATCACTTGGTCTTAGAACTTTCTTTATTCAAGCTTAGTCACCTGGAAGATAATAAAAAAATACATTTAAGTAATTTACCTTTCTTTTCCACAACTTCTTCAACTTTGATTTCCAAAGATTCCAACAAGCTGAGAAATTGCTTGTGGTATTGCCGGATGGTTTGAACGGGTTTAGATTCACTGACTAGAGTCTTCTTGCCAAACAACAACTCTGTGATAATGACCCGGGCAAGCCATGGATTGAACCGTGGCTCGGCTACAAGTAAACCTGTCTTTGTTATCAACTCACTCAAATGGTTTTCATGTGTAAGAGTTTTCACAACTAACGCATGAACAGCTTGTACAGGCTGGAAGAAATGTTTTGGATAATTAGATACATTTCAAAGGTTTCGTGTATCTTTGAAAGAAGTGAAAACACTATTCAATATCGAGAAATTAAAAAAAAAAAACAAGTCAAATCTGTTCAGACAGAAAAGCCGTTTTGTAAAGTTGTCGAATTCCGCCTCATCCAAAGGCTCTTTAAAAAAATAACACTTGATTTCAACATAACTTGAGAAAAAATGTAACTTTAATGCATCTTTTACCATCTCCTCTGACATAAATAGTTGTTTCTTGTAGTAATTAACTTGAAACCAAGTGATGTTTATACATTTTTTGGGTATTAAGCGTGAGGCGGAATTCGACAAGTTTACCAAACCTTTTAAATCACCATTGGAATATATACAAAACGAGATAATTGAAGAAATAAAATACAAACACCATATATATTTTTTTTAATTTGTTGGTTAACTTACAAAATGTCTGTATTTATCTTCGTACAATAGTGATTTCAAATTCGCTCCTTCTTCTTTGACTAGTCCAGCGATTTTAGCAGCTAATTTGTATGATCTTGGAACAGGCACAGAATGTTCAAACCCAGACATCGCTTTTAGAAACTAGATCGCTATTGCTAGCATATTAGCACATGACATGACCATAAATAAACCAATCACGACATGACATTCAAATCGAACACGAGACCATATCATAGACATGCACAAATTAAAGGCCACAGATATAGCAGATTGCAGATAAGCAAGACTCTTGGACATCTAGTGATGACCGTAATCGTTAGTCGCATAAATAAACCAATCACGTTAGTCGTCTCCGATATATTTTTACATCCCGGAGATATTTCGAAATATTCTTTTTTATGGCTCTTTGCCCCAAGGGAGTGTTCAAAATAGTTGCAACGAAGATAAAAGAATAAAAACATAACGACTCTAGTCAAGAGGAAAATCTACAGTTTTTGTAATATAAATATTACAAAAATAAAGTGAAGTTAAGTTAAGGAAAAAGAAGTACAGAAACAGGTGACAAGAAGATATAAGATGGAGACTCTTCATCAAGAATCCTAGGTGGTGAAGAATCTGGACCAGCTGCTACATCGAGAGAATCCGCCGCGACCACCAACAGTGTCAGCACGAGATTCGTCATCCGCCCAGGTATGTATCTGCTGCTAATAAAAGGCTGATACAATATCCTTACACAGATAACAGACCTTAGCAGCACCGCTGTGACGTTCGGCGAGTCCATCATATATCTCCATATAATCCTGTTCCTGACTTTTCTTTTTTAACGATCATGCACATTTTATTTCTTATTATTTTTTTTAGGTCTTGAATTATTTCATCTTATTAAATTTTCTGTTTTCACCTTTTTAGGTCAGAACTGAACTCCGTGAATGTTCTAATAACTGGTTGTTAAGTTTATTTAAAATGTTGATTGTTTGATTTTAAAAATAATAACAAAGGGATGTTGAATGATTCTTTTTTTATGTGAAACGCCCAACTGTTCCCAACCGTCTGGAGACAATGAGGCTATGGCATCCCCATTTGGGATATGTTTGTGAGGCTCAAAGTAGCGGGGAGGGGAAGGAGATTGGGGAAAGGAAGGTGGGGAAGTATATGGCTATTCAGATCTGGTCACCAATCAGGGCCAAAGCCATTTCAAGAAACGTTTCAATTCTCAATTGTGGTCTTACACCAAGGCGATACTGAGAGTATATTCTACTCTGGAATGTGCAGCAAATATACTTTATAGTATTTAATATGATTAATTTGAGAAATAATAAAAATTAATCAAATAAAATTTACTTGCGCACGCCGGGATTTGAAACTGCAATCTCCAGCTAGCTAGTCGAGCCTTACCCCTAGACACCCTTAGATCACGGAGGCCGTCAAGCTTGGAGAATTTATGACCTGTAAATTGTTTTTCACGTAGGATTTTTTTTTCGTTTGTTTATTTTTTTTAGACATACTTGGCTAATAATTAATAAAGGGAAAATCAACAGAAAATGTTTCAGATTCTAGGTATCTTATCCACATCCTTTTCATGGGTATTGATTTTTTTTAGTCAGTGTTGTCAATGTTATCAGTTTTGACATAAATTATAAAAATTGGGATAAACCAAATATTGAATAGGTTCCTTATTTTGGTTGTAAACATCATTCACGATCAAATTTTATCTTACTGTTGTCGTCTATGGCTATTGCACGTAATCCGTATTTACGATTGTTTGTAATTTTCGTGAGATGCATGATTTAAATAACTATGTAAAAATAAAGTGAAAATATGTGCACTGAGAGCGCAACTCCCTAAAACAAAATATACATAATTTGAGTTTACAGCTCTTGTCTAATTTGACAGTTGTGCTCGAAATAATAGTGACCGACCCTGGTTTTCGCAATACCAGGAAATACTATGATTCAACATACACTAAATGCTTGAAAACAATGACTAATAAGGATATCAGCCTGTAAATTAAATGCATAATGTGAAAATTGTTTTGAAATGATTTATTATTTTTGCAAATCAGTGAAGGGCATGTACTATGCCACCTAGCTCAACAATGTTTGTTAATCTAAAAAGTTGTGTATGCACTGAAATAAAAATATAGTCACGATGGTTCCTCATCCCAGCACCAGTTTTACTGGCGACTACTGGGTGGCACCTCCGGACTGCGTGGAGTTGCATTGTATGCTGCCCAATGGTATTTATATCACTCTCGGGGCCGACAGAAATGCAACACTTCATGAAGTCAAAGAGGTTAGTATTTGACGACGCACTATTTTTTTATCCGTGTTATTTATATTTTAAGTCAATTTGTATATCTTCCTCCACAAATTCACGGCACTTGACGTAGGTGATACGAATATAATATAAGCTGGCTTGTTATTGCAGACATTGATATGTTAGAAGTGATTTTACATTTCATAATAACTGCTTCAAAACAAATATGTTTATTTACAATCGTGTTCGATGTTCCCCTTTTCAGATATAATTTATTCATATCTGTTAAACACAAGCATTGTCTTTAATACTAAAGCTACCTATAACAAAAAATGTATTTGTGGGTACCTTTTTTAACAAAAGTGGTTTATTTGATTGCACTATCTTTCTAAACAGATGAATAAATTCACATTGTTACATATTATTCTATTTGTCTAATTCAGATTAAAGAATTCCATCTATAATGATAGATAATTAAATGGTATATACAAAATCTCTAAATGTAAAACTTTTTGCAATGTTTTTGTGTAAGATTCTGATCATCTTTGGACTTCTTATTTGGGGAAAAGAGTGAAAGTTTAAAATATAATATTGAAATCAGTTTAATAAGTTGAGACGCTTACCATAACAAATGGGATATAAACACGCCATTGCGAGATGCTAAAAATTAAAAGACCGGTTTTTTTGACAAAATTACGACAGCAGCAAGTCGTGATTGACAGGAAGCCATCTTACCGTAATTATTAAACTTACCAGTGTATCGGTCACTGTAAGCACTTACATAAGTTTAACTTCAAACAACTTACGTAAGCATTAATTATCATAAGATGGACGAATATGTAAACGCACTTGTGAGTAACTTATGAAAAACTTGCGTAAGTCATAAATTAAACTCATTAATGTAAATCTAGCCTAATGGCCTTTTATTGATTAAAAAAAAACTAATGATTCTTGTATGATACTTCTATACAAACACTGTCTATACTAAAGAAATATTATGTTCTTTTATTGTAAACCTCTGAATAATTTTTGTTATTGTTTTGATACATATGATAACCTTATTTGGAGCAGTAAATACTGTCTTTGAAATAGAAAAATGTTACAATATTACATTTATAATATGTATAGCAGGTAGCTTTTGCAATATAGGTACTGTTAATTTAAAAAAACGGTATATTATTTTAATCAAATTTGACAGTACCATAAACTTTGGAAAGTGCCTTTCCATTAGCGTTCAAATGCCCTTTAAAAAAAAATTTTTTTGTGCTTATTCTCTGAAGGAATTTTATAATATTTTACATTTTACATACATAACTATATATTGCTGATATCTGGGTGGCATGCCTTTATTAAGCTGAAGAAACTTTGCTAAGAAAATTAATATTTTTGTGGTTATGGAAACCAGGACACTATTGAAATGGAAATGGAAAATGGAAGCTTTCAAAATGTGGCCCTAGGATAACGGAGATCTAAAACTAAATTTGAGAACAAGAATTTTATTATATTTTCTATACAGGGTGTATCGGCACTAACCCGACAAACTTTAACCAGCTATTCCTTAGCACATTTGGAGTAAAAAATGTTATGGGCACTTTGCTGTCCGGTAGCATTTTTTTTTTTCAATTAAAAACAAAAAAAATAAAAATTTCCACACTACATCACTGTCATTGGCATTGCTTTTCATGTTCAACAGCTGTTATAAGCAAGTATGTCGAAAAGCGTCTTCGCTCTTTCGCACACACTAAATAATAATAGTTAAAAATGAGACGAATGGTGCCGTGCCATTTCGTTGTGATTGTAAAAGTGCGCCAATATAGGTACACACGTGCATTATTCAACGGAATTCGAATAAAACATTGCCAGATGGGTTTTCAAACTTTAACAAAGGATAAAACAGTGGTGGCATGTGGTGAAAATATGAATAATAATTTTTTTATTAAAAAAAACGTTACCGGACAGTAAAGTGCACATAAGATTTTTTACTCCAAATATGCTAAGGAATAGCTGGTTAAAGTTTATCGGGTGCGTGCCGATACACCCTGTATAGTATTAAAACATGTACACTAACACAACACAGACATGGAAATGCCCATGAGACACAGGTACACACATTCTCAAGAGGCAATGAACAGGGTGACTAATAACTCTAATGACCCTTAAACAAATTAAAAGAGAAGATAAGTTACTGAGACAATGCGCATGGTTCCATCAAACTAGGTCCAGTGGACACACTTGAGATTTAGTATCGTTTAGTATCGCTCATAAGTTCGTCAGACAACTGCCACAAACATGTCATTCTGGGTTCCTTTTTTTTTAAAAATGCCTTCCTGTGCTAATGAGAAGTGCAAAAATCATTCTCGAGCAAAAAACAAATCCAAAACCCCACCATGAGGTAGAACCACTACCAAATTCCACCAAAAAATATGAATCTGTTTTCCTTACAATAACTGTACCTAAAGCCACTTTTATATATATAAACATAGCCAACCAACATCACAACGCCAAGACTGGCAGTACTGAATATATTAAATGATTAGTCAATATTTTTTTGCATTGCAGCGAGAATCTAAATTGCAACCTCACTAATAATTCTCATTTGTGGTTAATTTATTGGTAACCAAATTATGTTACATCTGCCAAATATCATCTCAATGTGCATTACCGGGTTTCACTTACTGATTTCTATATTTTTCAGGATCTTTGGGAGTCAGCGCCCAAATATCCTCTTCATGGCATGCTCCATGACATGTCGGAGTACATCTTCCAGCACATCAACTCTCTATCGGCGTATGAAAATGTGGAAGACGAAAATAAAAGATTGAGAGATTTGAAGCCTTACTTTGGAATCCTACGAATTATCGAGCGGAGAACTGATAATGCAGGCGATAACCTTCTTAATTCACAAATCAGTAATCTAATTGGAAAAGGTGAGAATTTTTTTATTGTTTGGTGGGATTCGTTACCCTTGTTTATGTTTGTAAAAGTAAGATACATGAAGCTTTGTCATCGTGCCTCGACTTTCACAGTTTTAATTAGGTTGTATGCAGAGTTCACAAGAGGACAGAAGACAGGACAATACTGTTCTGCACTACTGTTCCCAGCTTCATGATCAAACCTCGATCGCGCAGTACAGGACATTGGGACATTATAATAATTCAACCGCAGTTCAAACACAGAACGCTGCGAAAATGGATATACGATGATGCGCGTTAACGAGTTTGTGAAACTTTTATACCAACATGTATTGGAATTGTTGGAGGACGAACTAAATAATATTAAGAAAAATCTATGTATTAGGAATTGGATGGGCGCAGATCCTTCACTGGGATTGTCTGCAATGATCCTTAAATAATTAGAAGTGGAAGATCCTCAGGAAATTGTGGATGAGAGTGTCACCAGAGCAGTTTGAATTGCTGCTAAGCCTTGTTTCGCCAAAAACTCGAGGTGAATCCCAAGTGATGATATGAAGTAAATTGCATTTCTATAGCAGTGACAATTGCCTCCATTGCATTTTCTCTGCTTTCGTTGTCCCTATAAGTTCGGCAATCGATGTGCCCGTTAGCAGTCGTGTTCGCTATACGTATATGGTTTTCAATTTTGTAATTTCTTCCTGGTACCATATTAATGGCGACTGGCTATTGTCCTGTCCGTGTGCATTCACATGCGGACAGTGCAGCCGCGTGTAGTGGTGGGGGTAAGACACTGTCCTGCGGAAATGTCCTTCTTGCCTATCTCTAGGACAATGTCTGTACTCTAAACTTCTGTTCACACTGGACAATAAATCTGTAGCTGGAACAAGACAATATTGTCCTGTCATCGTGTAAGCTACGCATATGAGTTATACCAATCTAACTCACCATATTGTTAACCCTAGAATACTATCCATACCATAAGAGAAATCAATATTATAGATTTGTAATACATTTTCCATTGCTATGTTTAAACATTTAATTAATATCTACCTATCTATTCAGTTCAAGAAGACATGTGAAGTATGGAAAATAATATATGCAATCGCTGTTTGTATTCTTTGTATGTATCTGTTATTTCTAAATTGACATTTTAGAATATTAAAATAATTATACTGTCCTGGAGTTTCGGATACAACATATAATTTAAAAAATCTATAAAGTATAGTAAAATAGTTAAAAACAACATAACTTTTCATTTAATTAAAGTAGTCATTTAAGGAAATTATGCAATTCGTAGAATAAGGAACTACAGAGAAAAATATTATCGCTTAAAAAATATATATTCATATAGATCAACCAACGCTGATTCTGAATATATTAGTTTTACTATGTATTATTTTACATAGAATTTAAAAATCACATTCATCACAACCAGTCTACGTGAGTAATATATCTATGGTCTACATGTCTACAATATCCACATCTGGGTTGCAAACGATTGTTTCGGATTGTGTGATGATTTTTGTCAAAATCGATTCCTTGTTCGATGATGTTTTAAAACAATTGTCTCGGAATGTGTGATGTTTTTTGACAGAATCGATTTGTCCATGACAATGAAACGAAATATTTCGATTGTCAGAAAGATTGAGTAAATAATTGATGATTTATAGATTGTGCCCATCGCTAATTTCGACTAATCTACGTCAGTAATATAGCTATGGTTTGAAACATCCACATCAGGGTTGCCACTTCGTGTAGTATTCCTCGAATTGCGGGGAATTTCTAAGATTTTCAGGATTTCTTTTTTTGCGGGGAGAACCTTTTTGTGGGGAATGCGAGGATTCTGGGCATTTCTTGATTACCAAACCATATTGAAAAAAAATATTAAAATAATTGTGAGAATGTACTATATTTCGTTTTCTTTCGCAGAAAATTTTCAAAAAAAGTCTATTTTTAAAGCCTGAACGAAAAATAAAATCCGAAAATGACTAGATAATAAAAAATAAATGCTAATTTTAATAGAATTTTGTTTCGTTTTGGAGTTAAAGGAACTTGTGGGGAATTTGAACATCTCTTCATCTTGTCTGATTATTTTAGAACATATGCATTGTAGCGATGAGTCATTCATGAACAAGCCGCACAATTGAGCTAGCTCTTTTTTATGATCCTAGTGTGACTCCTGAAATGAGTCATGACTAGTGATGTAGACCCGGGAATATTCCCCAGGGAATATTCCCGGGAATAGGAATATTCCCCGACCTGAAATAAATTGCCGAAAACTTGGAATTTATTTTATTTTTAATAAAATGGTTTCTACACTTCTCTTGGATGCTTTGTTGAGTGTTAGCAGTTATCTAAGACGACATCCCCTGATCTAGAGACTTCCCTACCACTTGCTATTGCTCCAATACATCTGGCTGCTGCCCTACTAGATCCAGGTTCCCAAAGACATCTGCTAAGCCACGCACAGCAACTTGAAGCCCTTGAATTCATTGACCAAGTAACAAGTCATATGGAGACTGTTGATAGTGCAAATGTTCTTGTTGATTTAGCCAATTATAGGGCTAAAGAAGAATCATGGAGCAAGGCATTCCTATGGAAGTGTGTCGATGAAATCACGCCAGTGACCTAGTGGAAGGGGATGTGCGGATATTCTGATTTGTCACAGGTTGCCATAAGAATATTGACTGCTCCCATTACTTCAGCAGCCACTGAGAGATCTTTTAGCACGTTTAGTCGCATTCATACAACACGGAGGAATCGTCTAACAACTAAAAGAGCAGGGAAAATAACATTTGTGGCACACAATTAGAAACTTCTTTCCTCTGAAAGAGGCTCTCAAGTTGCTCCCAAGAAAACCCTTTCTTCCACGGATGAGCAGATTGCTTCGCATCATAACGTTTCAAACCTACCTGGTACTCGCAAACGCAAACATCCAATTGACTGTGCCGAGGAAGAAGAAAACGTAGATAATCCTGAGTCATCAACAACTTCGTCCGGGTCGGATGAAGAAGAAGAAGAATATGAAGGTGAAAGTGGAAGCGAAGTTGATAGTGTCAGTGTCCAATCGGTATCATCAGATGAACAGTAACGATCTGTGAAGTTGTGTCATTTTTACAGTTTTACGATTGATTTTTTATATGTACCGTTTACTAGCATAAAGTGTATATAGGCTACTAATACTGTACGGTATACAATTATATAGAGATACTACTCACTTTAAAATAATTTTGATCGGTGTTTTTTTGTTATTTTTCTCTTGGATACTATTCCTATATATTGGAATAGTTTTTATGGATCTATCCTGCTCTATATGTACCATATGTGTGTATATTTTATTTTTTTATTTAATAAATATTTTTTTTTATTTTTTTTATTTTTTTTTTTTTTATATATACAATAATATTATTATTGGGTTTATAAAAACAGTTTATATTTAAACAAGTTCTGCTGTGTAATTATTATTACGCGTGACAGCTGTTTCGCCCTCTAAAGGCATTATCAAACAGTTTGATAATGCCTTTAGAGGGCGAAACAGCTGTCACGCGTAATAATAATTACACAGCAGAACTTGTTTAAATATAAACTGTTTTTATAAACCCAATAATAATATTATTGTATATATAAAAAAATAAAATGGAGTTCTACAAATTAAACTTAATAACAATAAAAAAATTAATAAATATTATTATTTTTGAGGTATTATGTTGTTAAAATCAAAATTCCCCGTCCAGGGGAATATTCCCGGGAATGTTCCCGGGAATATTCCCCAGAAATAAATTCCCGGGAATTTATACATCACTAGTCATGACCCATCGCTAATGCATTGGCATCCCTGTCCACATTCACATTATTCATACCGATGAAAATATTGTAATACAGGGTTTTAAATAAGGGTAAATTATTTATCAGGTGCGGTCATTTTTTTAATGTGAATTCTGCACAAGAGTCCCAACTGCTCCCAACCGTTCGGAGCCAGTGAGACTATGGCATCCCCAATTGGGGTATGTTGTGAGGCTAAAAGTAGTGGGAGGGGAATGAAAGGAGGAAGAAGAATGTGGGGAGAACCTGGCTATTCAGATCTGGTCACCAAATACGGCTAAAGCCATTTCAAGCAACGTATCAATTCTGAACGGTGGTCTTACTCCAGAGCGATACTGAGAGTATTTTCCACTCTGTACCGTGCGGCAAGTATACTATGTATTATTTTAAATTAATGATTTGTGAAATAACACAAATTAATCAAATAATATTTACTTTCATGCGCCGGGATTTGAACCCGCTACCTTCGGCTAGCTAGTCGAGAGCCTTACCCCTCAACCATGGATGCCGTCAAAGGTCGTGGATGTGTTTTGTACTTTGGTTCAATACAACGAAAGAGGGTAATCTTAAGAATAAAAAAATGTCTCGACTCCCATACAAAATACAGCACTGGTTGAAAAAAAAAAGTAGGCCGATGAGACAGGTGACTGGTGATGTTCATAGATTTGGTGGGTTTTAGGGAGATACAAAAAATTAAAACTTTGAAAAATAATTTAAATACATATATAAAAACAAACTATAACAAAAAAAACTAGTATATATGTTAAAAGATCATTATTGATTTATTGACTAACAATGGACTGGAGTTCCTGATTCAACTTGTCGAACTACGCAACCTTCTGTATGACTGTGTAAAACCAAACCACATTTTATTTTAATCATTATTTGTGGTCTAGATTACAATGCTGTAAAAGTCATAATTTATTTTACCTTAATTTGTCATAAAACATCCACATCGTTTTTTATGATGGATGTAATAGAAAACTTCATTACCACAATTGACTTTTCCCATATGAGAACTAGCTGTTTTTAAGCTAAACATTTTGCCTCCTGAATGACATACTAGCTTTAGTGTCTACTTCCTCAAATGATAAGGTAGTGTAGGGTAAATTATAGGGAGTTTACATCTCCCGAAAATAATGACAACATTACTTTTATCCACATTCATGTGAGGCTGGTATCACTGTAAGCCTGCGCGCGATGCGTCGCGGCAAATATTTTATTCTCTCTCCAGCGGTCTAGCTGCCGGTTTAGCCCTAAATCTCCTCTAATGTACGCAATCTGTTTTGTTCATAAAATTATTGTAACGTGAGTTTTGTTAAAATAAAAAGTAAATTGAAAATATCCAAATTCTCATTTTTTCACACCGAGAGTAATCACGCAACCTTGGATTCTGCGGATTGGAGAACCACAGAATCATTACTCTTTTCTCTACATAAAAATACTACCTGTATGACTTAGGACCCAAGGGAAATATCTTCTTCCGACCTCATTGGACCCTGCAATGCCTATAGATGATGTCAGAAAACTGCTTGTTAAATTTACTAACATTATTATTTTTTAGGACAGGTTGTTTCACAGAATTTTAACGATTATTCATTAAATTTCAAGTTCTGTGAAATTTCTATTCAAGTACTTTTATTTATCATTATGGTCCAGTTGCTTCACAGAACTGAAATAAAAACAAAATTTTAATAGAACTTTCAGAAATTGAAAATTAACTTTGAAATTTAATGAATTGTTCAAATTCTGTGAAACAACCCTTCCTTAGTAAATAAGGGGATTATTTTTCAGTTTACATATGTAAGACGCTATGTTGTTTTTTTATGACAGCAATCAACAGTAAACGCTGTCAGTGAATTTGAACATAGAAAAAATTGGTCATCGTTATGTGATACAATACTTTCATTTGAAAGGTCTCGGTCCAACCAATATCAAAGCCGAGCTAGATTTCACTCTAGGGGAGTCTTTTCCTTCGTTTACAACAATACAATTTTCGGTGGCAGAGTTTAAACGAGGACGTACGAGCTGCACAAGACGAACATCGCAGTGGTCGAGCAAATGAGGTGACCATGCCGGAAATGGTGAAAATCCACAAATTATATTAGATGACCGTCGATTGAAAGTGCGCAAGCTAGCAGACGTGATAGGCATTTCAAAAAGTGCTGTACATCACATATTGACTGAAAATGCAAACATGAGAAAGCTGTGCCTAAGATGGGTGCCACGTTTGCTCACAATGAAACAATAACAGCGTCGTGTGGATGTTTGGCGATGTTTCACCGCAATAAAGCTGAGTTTTTACATCGATTCATAACCATGGATAAAACATGGGTCGAAATCTTTGAAAGAACAGTCAAAACAATGGGCTGTAAGGGGAGAATCGGCTAGATTAAATGTAAAATATTATAACTAAACTAGCTGTACCCAGCCACGTGCAGTTGTGGCTCAGTCTCTCTGTGCAGATAAAGAGAAAGCAGAGAATCAATAGCAATAACATGTTTTTACCTAACAGTTAACACAAGTAACATCTATATAATATAGGTATATAAAAATACACATGTATTCGAATGCAGCGTTGTGTCATAATTTCAAAGCAATCAGTGAAGAACTTTTGGAGATTTAAGATTTTGAACAAACGACCATTAAAATTTTTATTAAATGAAAAAAAAACACATTGCAATACACCACTTTTTTATTGAATTAATAACTGACGGCCAACCAGGTTTCCCTTATCTCAAGCTTCATCAGGGCTATTATATTAACTGGTGGTAAAAAAAAAGTGTATTGCAAAGAGTGTTTTTTTAATTTAATATATAATGTCACACCCCAAAGTATTTGCTTCCTTTTAAAAAATTTACATTTATATTTATGTGGATAATATGTATCATCTATATAAATAAAATAAAAAGAAGGCGAAGACACTTTCATCTGCTGGCAAGGTCGACTTCAGTTTTTTGGGATGCGCGTGGGATAATTTTCATTGATTATCTTCAAAAGGGAAAAACAATCAATAGCGAACATTAAGCAAACTTATTGCAGCATTTAAGAGATTAAATCAAGAAAAAACAACATCATTTGCCGAAAAAGAAAGTGTTTTGAAAGACGTTACAACATTTTGCATATCCGTTATCGTTATGACCAATATCAATAAGTTAAATTCTAAATAATTCGAATTGCTCTCTCGGATTATTTTGTCTTTCCGAACATGAAAGAATGGCACGGTGGTAAAAGATTTGCCAAAAATGAAGAGGTGGAGTCTGCGGTTGATGGGTTGTGAGGATTAATAAACAGGGTATCAAGCTATTGAACATCGCTGGGAATAGTGGATCGACCTAAATGGAGACTATGTTGAGAAATAAAAATAGTTTTTCCCTAATTTTTGTGTTTTCTTTGTTAGGTCGGGTACTTCTGTTTTAACAATCATATCATTTGAAATATCACTGCTATCTTTAAATACCTAATTGTTACACATACTTTGAGATTAAGATTGCCTGAAATACTACTCACTAGGTTTATTTTCCACTGAGCAGGAAAAAGCTTTTATTTTAGCTTTCATTTTCTTCCTTATTTTTAACCTTATCTACGCTGCTACCACATAATATATGCTTCATCGGCCACTATCCCCATATGCGGATGTCACATATCTGATCTATGAAGTTTCACTAAAAGAGATTGTGCCAAAACGTGCCCCGTGATAGGATATATTACATTAAAAAGGCCAGCGCTGCAAAGCTTGAGGAAAATATACTTAAAATAATTTTGTTTAGTTGTGGTTTGATGAGGATGTGATAAAAGAGGATAAATGTCGTTGTTAACCAATATTTTTCCTCTTGTTCCAGACCTGAACGAGTTTGATAACCTTAAAAGTTCGGAAGTGAATGACTTTCGCCTGAAGATGCGTGTGCTGGGTGAGGAACAGGCGGCGGTGCGGCGCCAAGCCGGCTGGCTGCAGCGGCTCTGCCACCAGTTCCCCCCCCGCCTCGCCAACTCCCCCACGCTGCCGCAGACCCTGGCCAACCGTCTGCGGAACAACAACTTTGTGTTGGTCACTAAGTTTGAAAACACTGAGGTGAGGTGCAATGCGGATTGGTTGTGAAGTTTTTTATTTAGCTACGTTGCATTATTGGGCATTGACCTCTTTGGTCCTGCTACTAAATGCGCACTTTAATAAGGCGCGTATGCACTCAAATGTACTTTTGGGAAGGACCTCCTAGTGACTGGAAGCGCGCACTCAAAAGTGCCCATATGTACAATGGCCTTATATTAGCTCTTTCTGCTACATGCCTCATTTATATACTCACAATCTTGTTGACAATATTATAAGGAATGAAACCTGTCTGTGTGTTGGTTCCATCGGGTAGCTCATTTTCATTCATTAGTTAGATGAACACTGAAGTAAAAGCACAAAAAACAAACAAATATATTTGAAGGCCATAAAAGTTACAAGTTAAAAGATTACCAGGACATGATTAAGACAGTACTAATACAATAAGTGGAGAAAAAATACTTATTTATTTTTAAATTCTTATTCCCCAGCTTCATCTTCTTCCCATCCTTGCCTTAATTCATCTGCTGCGTTCCTGAAATTATTGGGATTGTATTTGTTTTATAAATTTTTTTACTAATTTTGAAAATTTTAGCTAAATAAAAAATGTGTATTTGTACCTTTCCTCTTCAGAAACTTGTTCTTTGTTCACCCTTTTAATGGGTTGAACCATGGCCACCAGCTCCGTCCGCATGAGGGACGTTTCATCCTCTTCTTTACCTTCCATTATTGGGCAGTCAGTAATTATCAGAACTTCAAGTGATTTTAGAACCTTAATAACATTATATATAAATTCATTAAACCTTACCTCATTCAACTATAAATCATTAAATATTTACTCAAAATATGGTTATGTAAATTACCTTTAAGTTTTTGAATTCTTCCATCGAGTCTATTTTGCAGGATCTCAAATTGAGGTATTTTAGTTTTGTCAACTTGGCACTAAAATTGTTGAGCTCCGCGATGGGATTACCACGCAGATGCAATTTTTTCAAATTATATAAAACTTCTATTCCGGTAAGGTTAGAAATCTGATTTCCAGCCAAATACAAGGATTCTAAGCTGTCAAAATCCAGCCCTTTAATACACTTTATAAGGTTGTAACTTAAATCCAATGTCTTCAACAGAGTTAAGGGATAGTCAAAATGTATTGCCTTTATTTTATTTTTCCTCAATTCTAGAGTGCTTAGTAATGGCTGGTTGATTCCCTCGCAGCTCTTTATCATATTTTCATTCAATAGTAACACTTGTAAATATTCCATTTCATCTAAAGCTGCTGATTTTAGTAAGTTTCTATCAGCCTGAATTAATATGATGAATTTCATGTTTGTCAAAACTTCTAAATCACCCAGTTTTAATTTGTTCCCTGAGACATTAATAAACAGCAGATATTTGAACTTCAGAATCACGTTGATGTTGGTCAGATCCATGTCCGTTGGACTGATTTTAATGTAGGCATAACTAGAAAAATAATTAGTTACTGGTTTAAATACTACGATAAACTTGTCCGATTCTTGGTTTCAACTTAATTACTACATGAAATAACCGTAATTATTCGGAATCGCTGGCCACGGATAATACGAAATATTTTTAAATATAACCTTCTGATTTACCATAATTATTATAAAAGGAAATTTATTTATTAATTTATTATTTATTTTATTTATTTTCACATATACGGCACAACATGTGCCATTCACATACTAAATTACAGAGAATAGTACAGCAACATAAGGATTGACTGCATTAGGGAAATTTTTAATTTTAGCATTTTAATTTTTAATTACGTACCATTTACTCTATGCTACTACTAGGTAGGTACTGTTTTAACCGAACATGAAAAATAAAATAAAAATATTTAGGTATGTTTTATAAATAAAGAAATATTATATTATAGAAGTTAGGTTGGTTTATGATAAGTTAGGTTAGGTTGGGTTATTAGAGGTTAGGTTGGGTTGGATTATTATAGGTTAGGTTATGATAGGATAGGATAGGTCAATAAAATAATACCTTAATAAATAATTAATGCTTTTTATGTCAGCACTTTTCGGCAGTACTTTTTTATAATTTACGTTATTCAAAAGTCTTTAATACTTTTATTTTTCAAGTTCGGCCAAAATAGTACCTACCTGGTATTTGCATAAAGTAAATGGTAAAAATTCTAGCCACTCATATCAGGAATACCAACAAAAGAAAAACAGAAATTATTGCAGCTGTCATCTCATACAATAAGGCGAATTTTCATTTTACGTAATTAAAAATTAAAATAAAAAATTTCACAAATGCAGTCAGTTTCCTTTTATAGTAATTAAGGTGAATCAAAAGGTTTCATTCAAAAATATTTCGTATTATCCGTGGCCAGCGATTCTGAATATTTACCAAAATGACTATTTGTCAGGGGAGATGGTAAAAGATGCGTTAAAGTTCCATTTTGGTAAAACTTTACCTACACTACCGTTTTTAATACACAATTTAAAAAAAAAAAATCATTTGATCAACTTAATGACAATAAACAACAACTTTTTGAATTTACGAATTTGAAAAATATTGATATTTAATATTATTTACGTAAATAATAATTTACGAGAAAATTTGCCAACTGACGCACCATTTTGACAGAACACCGATATTAACATTGCGTATAATTCGCGTTTGTTTGTAGGCAGTGTAGAAAACATGAAACACATAATCGGCATAATAGACAATTATTCGAGATTGCTGGCCACGCACCCGTTAATTATTAACTAATACCTCAAAAACCTATTTTGTGCATGTTCACTTAAATCCCCGACTTAAATAGTTGTCTTCATTAGATATTTAAGTTGAAATCAAGTGTTATTTTTTGAAAGAGTAAAATACTACATTTGAACTATTATTAACATTCATCAGTTAATAGGTACCTATTGTATGCTTCGGTTTTACCAACAACACTCAACTTCTGCATAGCTTCCTCATAACGGAGCACCCTTTTCGGTGGATATATCTCCTCTTCTGTCGGCTCTGCTTCTTCCCACTCCCCATAGTCGTACCTGAACATATCATCAGTGTAACTTGCAACCCCTTCTGCTATCAGATCTTCAGACATCGTAAATTTATACAGTTTTTGCTAAATTCAATGACATAAGAAAAACAATAAATTGTCCTGTTTATCATTTGAACATTAGTTCTTTTTTTAAATTTATTCTGACTTATTTAAAAAATTATTTATTTTTATGGAAGTAAGTACTGTCACTAAGTATAGCATGGCATTTATATAGAAATTTATTCAATAGCTACTAAAAAATTTTATTACTTTGACAAAACTAATAATTGTTCTTCATTTTTAAATTTCTTCACATTTAAGTTTTTCAAGGGAAACAACATAACTCAATTTATTTTTAAATTATAATTTTGGTCTGTGAATTAGATTTTGTTTTTATTTTGATTTAACATCTAATGGCTATTTTGATACAAACATTACAGAAAATTGTCTTCCTTGTTAAATAATTAAAAAGTTGAAAATTAAAATTGTCTTTGAATATGAGGTAGAATCAGCTCCTTTCGAAAAGTGTTACTAACTTCTGAACATCGTTTGGTTAAATTAAGAAATATGCACTTGGACCATTGTGCTTTTTTAACATACTTTCATTTTTCTATGATCTTAAACATTTTTTTTGGCCTACTACTACAGGTTTTATAATGTATGAAAGGTGTGTAAACATAAATAAATATACATTTGCAGCACTTCTAGCTTCAAAATTTTTTTTGTCTTACAAACATTTTGAATACGTATTGAAAAATTATAAGAAATTTGTCAATTCTTTTATTTTTTTAATGTCTTTTTCATTGTTAAAATAATTTTTGAAGTTTTAATTTTTCATAGTCTGTCAAAAGTGTAGTCGAAGTATTTGACCTAGGCATCATTTTTGATCAAAAACTCTGCTTTGCATCTCATATAACTTCTATTGCTAACAGGGCTAAAATGTTGGGTTTCATAGTAAGGATTTCCAACAATTTAAAAACTATTCATACTTTAAAAATTCTGTACACATCTCTCGTTAGAAGCATTGTAGAATATAACTCTACAATTTGGTCACCTGTCTTTAATAATCATATTAATATCATACAAGTCCAACGTAAATTTTTTAGGTGTATTAATTTTAGACTTCCTTTTGAATTCCTTTAGAATCAATACATTATGAGTTTTTATTACATTCATTGAAATTGTTGAAGTTAAGTGAGGGAAGAAAAATTTTTGATCTTATTTTATATAAAATTGTTAATCAGTTGGAACCCTGATATATTACTGTTGATTTACTTTCATGGTCCTACCATCTAGGTTTCCTATATGTATTACTGTAACAATTATACTATTCTTTCAGGCTACAATTCTGTTATATATATATATATATATATATATATATATATATATATATATATATATATAGGTCCCACAACATTTATTGCGTCCGTGCGTAAATCCGTCTTTGGGCGTCCAGCACTTCTAGTTCTTTTTTTGAGATTGTTTTTGTGAATATTGCACTATGTTTTACTCACGATAATCGCTAATATCATATTTTTTTAATATTCATAATAATGCAGGTTTTGATGTTTATTACACTCTCATACATTTCTAGCGTCACGTACATACTCACGTCCGGGTGTATATTTTTTGTATATTGAAGGTTCCTTTTAATATAGGTTTCACGTCCGTTCACTCTAATTTAATTGTTACGTCTGCCGTATATTGCTGACTATTCTAATAAAGGTTTCACGTCCATACTGAATAATATATTCTTGCGTCCGAGTGTATATTATTTGTTTGTTACATGGCGTTTTGAAGGTCGATTTAATTTTTACGTCTTCCGTATATACGGCCCTTAAGACTCTTGGATTTGTTTTGAGAGTTTCAAAAGGTAAATTTAGGCCGTTGTTATGCCCCTTATATTATTAAACCCCTTAGGATTACATGACTTATTCTGATATGGGAGATATATTTCACCTTAAAAATAATCAATATAAATATTGTTTATTTTAATTCTTTTATATATCGAGACAAATAGACATATATAATTTTTGCAATCTTTTCTTTATTTTGAATATCTACTTATGTGAGACTTCTTATCATTTTTACCAATGTATCTTATTTTATTATACGCTTTTGTTGTAACATTTTTTTTTTTTCATTCTATTTTGTTTTTTCTATTGTTTTAATTTTGAAGAATTTATAATAACTGCGATACTCAACTATTAAACTAGAATGTAAACGTCTATTAGGTGTAATAAATAAATTAACAAATAAATAAACAACACAAAATATTTCTTACTTTTCTAGTGAAGTTTTCACGTTCATAGTGAATTAATTAATTAATTACAGCATCTGTGGTTGAGAGATAAGACTCTCGACTCGCAATCCGAAGCCCGTAATCTGACGGTCAAACCCGGCGTGCGCAAATAAATTTTTATTTGTTTGTGTCATTTCACAATTAATACATTAAACATAATATAAAGTGTGTTTGCAGCACGTTCCAGAGTGAAATATACTCTCAGTATCGCCCTGGTGTGTGACCACCATTCCGAATGGAAACGTTATTTCCAAGCTTTTGCCGTGTTTGGTGACCAGATATAAATAGCCAGGTACTTTTCTACATTTCTTTTCCTCATCTTCTTCCCCTCCCCAATACCTTCACCTTAGTACTCAGATTGGGAATGCCACAGTCTCGCTGTTCCAGACGGGAGCGGTTGAGACTCTTGTGCGGTATATAAAAAATATATGTATATATATTTATGTTTTATTTTTTTGACATCCAGAAACACACCAGACCTGACAACAAACTGTCTATTGATAGTGAGAAGTTTTAATGAATATCTTGTTGCACCTTGTATACAAACGTACCTACTGGGCGCAGGCGTGCGACAATTTTTTTTACAACGATATCCTTAGTAAAAATGTATCATTTCATAACGCGCCAGTTCGCTCCATTGCAGAGGGCGGTCGGACATTTTTAGGTCGGGATATCAATTTACCGTCCACTGTAAACCATCTTACAAAAATGTCCACCCGCGCAAGGCGCTTTTTAGTTCTGAGTGCTAAGTGGCAACGTTGTAAATGAACTGAATGTTGCCAAATCTGGGGTTTTGCTTCACCAAGGACTCAAACAATACATAAAAATGTACAAATTCGCCAACGGCCATGGGGACGCAATACTATCGACGAAATGCGTGGACGCAGCACGGCCGTCGTTATGTATACAAAATAATATCTACTCGTGATTGGTCACGAGGATACAATACCATCGACGCAGAACTTCTGTCGTTACGTTTCAATATAATAATATCTGTTTTTATATTTAACTTAATTAGTTCAACCTCAAATTGCAATATTTTAATTAATGAGTTAAACCTATTAATACCATTAAGTTCAAAATAATTTTTATTTTTTTTATTTTTATTTCTTAACATCTTTAGTGTTACAATATTTACAACATAATATTAAATAATATTTAAATCACTTTTCTGATAAGTAAGATGCTTGTGCTTAGGAGAGGACAACAATATATTTTTACATAGGTATTTATATTGCAAATATTATTACAAAAACTATTAATAGCCTTACAAGAAAATACAATAAAAGTAATAAAAACAGGTTAGTTATAAATAATACCAAGGAATGATAAGCAGAAACATAATATGTGGAGTTTATTAAGCAGAATTGATTTGAAAGTACCTACACGGCACACACGCACATGTAATCTAGTAAAATAAAAATGCTTGTCTTAGAAGAATATGTTCAACATATGTATAATAACATTCTCTCTGATTCTACCTTCGATGTAACCAAAATAAATATAAAAACTATATTAAAAATGTATTAAACGTGTACCAAACTGCATAAAATGTTATAATATTATGTAATGACATATATTATGTAGTATTACGTTATAATAATCTTCTGTTTTTAATCTCCTGTTATAATAATCTCCAGTTAAAATAATCTCATGTTATAATAATCTCCCTCTTGAATAACGTTATATTTTTTACAAAATGAAACAATACTATGTTTTAAACCACTTTATATTTATTTTATACAATATTTGGGTTCAATCCAAACCGGTCGACGAAATATAAATAAAAATAAAGTGGTTTAAAACAAAGTATTTGTTTCATTTTGTATAATGTCAAGCCACTAAGTGTTTGCTTTCTTCGAAAAATTTAATATTTTTTAGTTCTTG